>NC_137021.1:44637318-44774818 GCF_032717465.1 Coenobita brevimanus
TAGGAAGGAGGAGAGGAAAATAGGAGGAACTGGAGAGAAGGGAGGGACAGGAAGGGATAGAAGGGAGGAAGGATGGGGAGATGGGGAGGAGGGGAGGAAGAATGGAAGGTCGAAGCCGAAAAGGTGTGGAGGTGGAGGAGGAGGAGGAGGATAGGAAAGAAGAATGGAGAGGGATGAGGGGGAAAGGGAACAGAGGAATGAGAAGGGAAGGGATGGAGAGAGAAGATGGCTATATAGAATGGAGAGCAGAAGGAAGAAAGAGGAGGGGAAGAGTGGACAGGGAAGAGAGAGGAGGACGGGAGAGAAGGAAGAATGTGTAGAACGAGAGAGGAGCGAGATGGAGTGTGGAGATAGAAGAGGTGAGATGATTAGAGAGGTGTGAGAGGGGAGAGAGAGAGAGAGAGAGAGAGAGAGAGAGAGAGAGAGAGAGAGAGAGATACGACAGGTATATAAATAGCTGGACTGAGAGGAAGTTAGATTAATTGTTAAATAAAAAAGTAAGCAGACAGATACCCAGAGAGAGAGAGAGAGAGAGAGTGAGATTGAGAGAGAGAGAGAGAGAATGTAATCGTATACACCGCTCATACATTCTGCCACACGTACTGACATATTGACACTATTAACCCAATAAAAAAAATGAATTATCCTTTTCTCCACATCACCGACAATAAACCAACAATACACTGCTAAACAGGTAACAGCACATTCCCTTTACAGATAAGGCTTATCCGTTGTCATGAATTTTGTGTGTCTCAGTTCTATTGTGCATGGTTGTTGTTCTCACTTACTCCTGCCTGCCTCGGCTGGAGGGTCTGGTGGTGGTGGGGGTCTTCCTGCTTTTCTATCCTTCTCTCGGGCCCATAAACTAGTTACCATAGTTGTAGTCAACCCTATAGAAACAGTCTTGAAAGGACCATACATTGTTCTCCTTTGTACTCCACGCCTCTCCTCCTTCCTGGCAAATGGATTTCAATATGAATAAATGCAAAGTGCTAAACATTGGCAGTAAAAATGTACGAGCAAGTTATAGCATGAATAATGTTCAACTTGATAGGGTAAACCATGAAAAAGACTTAGGAGTTATAATAACAAACGATTTGAAACCAAACAAACAATGTACTGAAGCTGTGGAAAAAGCCAATAAACTGATTGGATTCACAGGCAGAGCATTTGAATATAAATCCGATAATACTGTCCTCACTTTGTATAATTCCTTAGTACGCCCGCACTTGGAGTATTGCGTTCAGTTTTGGTCACCGTATTATAAACAGGATATGGAAAAGCTTGAAAGAGTGCAGCGAAGGATGACAAAGATGATACCTAGATTGAGAAATAAACCGTACGAGGAACGTTTAGAAACCCTGAATCTCTTTACCCTAACAAAACGGAGGATACGAGGAGATTTAATTCAAGTATTCAAGATATTCAAAGGACATGATAACATGGTTGTCGATAAATACTTCACAGTTGATCACTCGAACTACACTAGAGGCAATGGGCATAAAATAATTGGTAAACGATTCTAGTCGCATGAAGCTAAGCATTTCTTCTTCAATAGAGTTGTAAATATATGGAATAAATTGCCCTCCAACGTAATAAATTATAATACAGTACATACCTTTAAAGGTCGCCTGGATAAGTATTTGACATCCAACCCCCAGCTTAATATGTTTACTCTTGAATAAAACACTTGTATATGTATAATTTTCTATTTTATTTTATTTTAGTTTTTGTAGAGCCTGGATCAATTTATTAAATGCAAATATAGTATATGCACAGACTAGGATATGCACAGATAGCCCTGAGTCAACGGTCACTACTCATACTATCGACCTGTGATGGGCTGTGGATCACTGAGGGTCCCTGTTAGTTATGTGGCCACCATCGGGATTTTTTTAATGTACCAGGGGTCACTGCTTCAGGAGGTGACTTGTTTGCTTGTCCCGCATGGGAAAGTTCCTAGTCTCAGTGGAATGAATGGAGCTGGGGCCTGATTGACTGCTGCCTACCTTAATAGCGCCAGGCAAGGCTGCCGCATCACCCCTAAACATCCACACTGTGCACTGTGCAATTTCCACACTGTGTCCGCAGACGCCCCGTCAACTTAACGTACCCGTACAAAGCGACATGCATTATTTATTTATTTATTTGATTATTTATTGTACTTTAATACTTTCTCTTTCAGGTTATTCATGCTGGTAGCTTATAGATAATGTATTATAGAATGTAGTTTTCCTTTTCAGTCTTTCCTGTGTAATTTCCATGTCGGTTTTTCCTTGCTGCATAGTGGTTTTTCTCACTTTTTCTTGCCAGTTTTAACTGGAGGGTTTGGAGGCGGGGGGAGCTTTCTTGCTTTACTATCCTTATCCTTCAGCATATAGAGTCAGATCTTGTAGTCATAGTCTACTCTGTACCAAACAGCCTCGAAAGGACCATACGGTCTGTTGCTGTTTGGTTTCCTTTGTACTTCCTCACTCCCTCTCTGCCTACACCCCTACTTCCTCAATCCAGCTCCTGTCCCTTGTTTCCTTTCTTTTTCCTTCCCTGTACATCGCTTCCTCCCTTCATGGCCCTCCATTCCTGCCTACTTCCTTCCCTCCCTGCGTTTCTATCATCTTTGGATAGAATAGTTGTTAGTTATAATCTTCCCTGTACCAAACAGCCACGAAAGGACCAACAGGTCTCCTGCTGTTTGCTTTCTTGTGTACGCCTTTGTATTCCTTCTCTTTCTGTATCTCATTCCCTCCTCCCTCCTTTTCTCTTACTTGCCAGTTCCTTGTCTCTCTCTTTTTCTGCAATCATTCCTTCTCTCTCCTTCTGCCTCCTTCTCTCTCTCCCTGACTATTTCCGTTCTTTCCTCCTCCTCCTCGCATAATTTCCCTGTCTTCGCTACCTGTCCCTCCCATCCTCCCTCCTCTCCAGGCCTCTTCTCACCTCCTGGCTCTCTGCCTCCCTCCCTCCCTCTTCTATCCCCATCTTCTTCTCTCCTTCCCCCTCTCCCTCTCTTCTTTCCCTCTCCTCCTCCCCCCTTCTCTCCATGCATCTCCTCACTTCCTGTCTCCCTGCCATCACACTACTGTTACTGTCTACCATTTGCTATGATGGAATGGCTGCATGTGTGTGTGTGTGTGTGTGTGTGTGTGTGTGTGTGTGTGTGTGTGTGTGTGTGTGTGTGTGCCCTCTCTCTATCTTATTTGCTCTCTTCATCATCTAATTTCTCACATCCTTCATGTCGTTCCTTCCTTCTCCTTCTTCCTTTCTTCTTTCCTTCCTGTCTCACTCATTTTTCATCCTTTTTCTTCCTTCTTTCCGTCTTTAATTCCATCCTTTCTTGCTTTTTTTTTTACGTTCTTCATTTTTCATATTGTTTTCATTCCCTCTCCTCTTCTTACATGCTGTCTTCCTCCCTCTTTAGTTTCTTTTTTCCTTCACAACACAGTTAACATTATTACAGAGTTTTCACTTAATGGTTTTGTCTTTCTTTTCCCATTGTGTTTCATTCCTTGTTTCACTTTGTCCTACAATCTTTCCTTCTTTCCTTCCCTTTTACTTAAATATTTACATTCATCTTTCATTCCTTCATTCTTTTTATTACACTGTTTTTCTGTTTATCTCTTCTGTGTCTAGGTATATACTTTATATAATTATCAAGATGCATTTATACCCCTTAGCTCTCCCTTCAGCATTCTCTCTCTCTCTCTCTCTCTCTCTCTCTCTGTTGTATGTACCTCCTTTTTAACTGGTGCACATGGCGCTGTTTTGCATACACATGTACGTTTTTACCGCTTCCATAAGTTCATTTAGCCACGCACATACCAGCCTCCGCAAATGCCTGGGTATTACAGTTAGATGTTAAATTAAGAGCAGAGTTTACATACATACACATACATACATACATGCATACATACATATACATACATATATATTCATACATACATACATGCATACATACATACATACAAGTTGAACTCAGTAAGACTCGGAAATACACAGTCAACGAACGTACAAACACACACACACACACACACACACACACACACACACACACACACACACACACAAATCGTTTCAGTATATACAAACATATATATACACAGAAACACATACATACCCTGACAGCATACTAAGGCACACATGATGCATACGTACATACATACATATGTAACTTGCAATACTTTGGTGATAGAAACTCCGTGTACAAACAGCTAGATAAGGAGTTTATTACAAGCTCACAGTAAAACAGTCTGCCCGGCTAGGATGTCTGCTATCAACTGATGCAATAACGCCGTCTTCAGGCGTGGGAGAGCATGCTGACCTAGCAAATTTAGTGGGGGCATGTATGCATTGGGGGGGAACGAACTATGGGAGCCGAGATGTCTGAGGCACTCTAAGATTTTACGGTTGTGGCGTTCTACAAGGCCATTGGAAGCCGGATGGTTAGGCACAACATTGCACTTACTGATGTGAAAGTGGCGACAGATCTCATCGAGAAGGCTATTGTTGAATTCTGTACCGTTGTCAGTAAGAATGGTATTAGGGGTACTGAATGGGCAAATTACGTGATCTACAAAGGCACGGGCAACGCTCTTCGCGGTCTTGTCGGAGAGGGGGACGAGGACACAGTAGCGGGAGAAGTGGTCGACCGCTACGAACAAGTACTCAGCGCCAGATTCTGTGAGAGGTAGTTTTAAGAGATCGATTGAGACAGTTTCCCATGGTCGTGACGGGATTGGGTATTGTAAGAGAGGTGCTGGTAAGCCGGTTGATCCTTTGTGGCGGTGGCAGGAGAGGCAAGAGTCACAGTGGGCATTGATATCGCGGCGCATGGTTGGCCAATAGTATTTGAGACGTGCTTGGAGCAAGCATCGGTCTTTACCTGGATGGGAAGCTTGAGGAGTATTATGAACAATATGAAGAACCTTTGGTATCAGGGCAGTGGGGACAACAAGTTGGCGTACTTCGCGATTGGGCATATCTTTGCCTGTTAGCAGTGTTTTCCTGTACAAGAGATCATCATCTAGCATGAACTCATCTAGTGATACTGGCAGAGTAGGTAAGGTCGAGACATCGCCAGATTCTAGGAAATAAATGACTTTGGACCACATGGGGTCTTGGCGTTGAAAGTGTCGAACAACGTCTGACGTTAGTGTAGTGTTTTCAGTTACTTCAGGCTGCAGTGATGTTATAGCTGCTGCTACGTGACGTGAGAGTGCGTCTGCGACTACATTCAACTTGCCTGGTACATATTGAAAAGTGGGATTAAAGTCCTGGATGATGACAGACCATCTAGCTAATCTACCTGTTAGGTTGCGATTCTTGAACAAATCACATAGTGGAAGGTGGTCTGTTTGGATATGCACTGGATAACCATAGACTATATCTCTGAAATGTTTCAAGGACCAGATTACCGCTAGCGCTTCGAGATCTGTGACACTGAAGTTACGTTCAGCGGTTGTAAGGGTGCGACTAGAATATGCTATTACGCGCTTCCTTGATGCTTCATCGAGTTGCATCAAAACGGCACCAAGTCCAGTGCCTGAGGCGTCTGTGCAGAGAAGGAATGGTGTGGTATAATCAGGGAACGCTAGAATAGGGGCATTTACAAGAGCTGTCTTTAGCTTTTGGAAAGCCTGTGACTGGTCGTTAGTCCAAACAAAGGGCACATTCTGCTTGAGTAAGTGGGTCAGAGGAGCGGCGATCTTCGCGTAATCGCGGTTAAAACGACGATAATAGCCACTGAGGCCCAGGAAACTTCGTACAGCTTCGGTAGTGGTAGGTTCTGGGAAGTTAATAATCGCCTTAGTTTTATCCTCATTAGTATGAATGCCTTGTGCATCTACGACATGGCCTAGGAATTTGATTTTCTTTCGCAGGAAGTCACATTTACTGAGATTGATTTTCAGGCCTGCGAGCTGGAGGCGTTCAAAGACTTGCTGGAGTTTGGTAAAATGATCAGGGATGGATTTACTCACAACAATGATATCATCTAGGTAAGCAAAAAGAGAGTGTCCCATCATACCGCTGAAGACTGAATGGATAAGTCACATGAACACGGAAGGAGCATTTCTCAGACCAAAAGGGAGTCTCTTAAACTGAAAATGTCCGGAAGGGGTGCTAAAGGCTGTAACTGGGCGAGAGGACTCTTCCATTTCGACCTGCCAGTACCCGCTTAGGAGGTCTAAAGATGAAAATACTACGTTATTTTCACCAAGGGATTCTAGCAAATCAGTGAGGACAGGTAGCGGGAAACGGTCTGGAACGGTGACAGAATTGACCTTACGATAGTCGACTACTGGTCTAAGGTTGCCGTCCTTCTTTGGTACTAAGAAAAGTGGGCTATTCCATGGACTGACGGAGGGTTCAATAATGTCCTGGTCTAACATGTTCTGTACCATTTGATCTGTTTGCTTTCTCTGGCTGTGAGGCAGTCGATACGCTGGTATGTAAATCGGCTGAGTTCCTGGGAGTAGTTCAATCGTATGTTTGACAAGGTCTGTTCTACCCATCGGTTCACCGGGTAAGGCAACCACGTTTCTGTACGAGGTCAGAAGGTCGAGGAGTTGAGGCGTATGTTCTGGGAAATCTGTGCAAGTGAGATGTGAGAGCATATCGGGTGAATGCGTCGGCGCAGATCCCGTAGAGTTAATAGTACATACACCGATTGGCGTATCATCAGTCTGAATAGTAGGAATTGAGGAATCCTGGCACACCTTTACGGCCGCTGGGTATACTAGGAAGTCTCCAATCTTTACACCACTTTTAAGTTTTAGTGGAGCATTTGTGACATTGAGCAAGTACAGGTAGCATAAACTGTCCTCTAAGACTGTACACCACGCTGACTCATAAGTCAAGCCATTCACACAACACGTCTCAGGTAGGGTTAGTACATCCACTCCTTCTTTCGCACCGGCAACACAAACAGAGACTTTGGTGAACTCATGCGGTAACAAAATTGTGCACGTATTCGTTACTGCACGTTTCGTCTCTGCGTGTTGGAGAAGATCATTCAGACTGTGTGAGGTAGGTAACTGAGACATGTCTGAGTCAGCGATAGTGTTGTCGGGAGAGGATGTAAGAGCCATGTTCGAGGGCTGAGATGATGTATCAGGAGACATTGAGGAATTTATGTCCTTGCTCGCAGTCAGTAAAGGAATGACCTCTGTATTCTCAGATGAAGATGGTGGTGGGTTGGGCTGGGTTGGACTTTTTGGTAGTGATAGGGACAGAGGTAACTGAAGGACTGATTTGATCGTAAGAACAGGACGGGGACATTCCATAGTGTAAACCGGGAATCCAGAAATGTCTATACTACCACAAGCAGGTAATAATGCAATGGAATGTTGTGCCATGGTGGAGAAACCAATAAGGGCATCTGCGGGATACTGCAAGTCATTAGTGACATGAAATTCAATGAGGATAGGGGGCAAAGCTCTGTGGAGTTTGACTTCAAGGGTGACTCTTCCCTTAACCTTAAACTCTGAGCCGTTAACACCACATAGGCGAATGTCTGGTGGTTCTAGGAAACTGACGTGGCTGTGATGGCGATGAATAATTTGTAAGGAATTTTCAGAGATGAGATTTACTATAGATCCTGTGTCCAAGAAGAATGACGTTGGTATGTCATGACTGCTTCCGAGAATGACTAAACCCGAGGATGTTATGGGACCTACATGGCGGATGGGGAGTTGGGTTTCTGGTTCTACGTGATATTGGTCCGATACGGGCGCGGCGCTTCCCCCGACTGTGGGCGGTTGAGGTAACGACATTCCTCAGTGGTGTGAGTCGTGCTTGATTTGTGGTATTTGCAGTGTGGACGACGTGAGCGGGAAGGCGTACGCTGTCTGGTTTGGGAGTGAGGACGTCTGTATGTACGGTCGCAACTGGATGCTCGATGTCCAGGATGACCACAGTACCAGCAAAGAATCGAAGATCGTCTGTCCCGTCGGGCGCTAGATTGATCACGGCCTGCTGTAGGAGAGCGATGTGTGGCAGGTCTGCCGCGTGTGGTGGGACGGGAGCGAGATTGGTTTGGGGTAGTGGAGGTGTGACAGACTGAGGAGGCCAAGGGCTGGGTGGTGCCCTGACGCGTGTAGTTCGAACCTGTTCTTTCATGAATGGCTTTAGTGACCTGAATAATTTTATCTCCTGGACTGAAACCGATTTCCAAGGCTAGCTCTCGCTGTTTAGGAGTAAGCCAGTGAAGGAATCTCAGGTAACCAATTAAGTCAGCAAAGTTGGTGAGTGAAAGCATTGGAACGCCATTCTTGTCTTCTAACCATTTCGTGCCTACCAGTAATTGGAGCATATCGCTACTAGTTGCTTTCATGGCGGCGGCAGCTTCGCGGAGCTTGGCATATTGCGCTGGGACGCGCAAGTCCTCATCTAGTTGGTTTAGGAGATTAATGAATCCCATGAGAGACGCGGAATTTGAATGCTGGCAACAAAGGCTGATGAGTTCCGTACGAAAATCAGCAAAGGTACGAATGCTATCGAAATGTCCTGCACGGATCGCGGATCCGATGTCTGATTTACCGTGATGCAAGCGACCGAGGAGGTAAGCTACTTTGAGCGATTCCTCGGTAATTTGTCTATTGTTTATTTCTGTTTCGACTTCTCTGAGGAAATCATAGACAGACCAAGTTGGGTCCTGGCCGGTAAATTTGGGACGATTGGCATCGTCGAGATAGATAGACTGTGGAGGGTTGGCCATGGCTGGAAGTGCAGAAGTGGCGGGAGGAGAGGTGTGGGAGAGAGAGAAGGCAGTGGCAGTTAAGGGCGAGGAAGACGGGGTATGAAGGGAGGCAGGAGAAGTAACGACAGTGGAAGGAGTAGAGGAAGAAGAAGGGAGAGTAGAGGCAGGAGTAGAGGAGGAAGTATCTGGATTTACGAGGGTAGGACGGGTAGTAAGTGATTCTGTGGGAAGTGAAACGGGAGTCTCAGGTACAGGGCGGTGGTACTCTTTGCCACTTCGTAAATGAGTGATTGTGTTAGAGTCGGCAGACGGGGTATGATCAGGTGATGTTTCCGGGTCGAGAGGGCTGGCGGTAAGCGGTTGACGGGGAAAGTATGACATTTAATGCGGCAATGGAAGATGAAAGGATGAAGATGGATACGTAGGTGGAAATGTATAAATAACAATGAGAGAATGGAATACACTAGGTGTGAAAATGAATGAAGGTGCGGGCATGGATGGTTTAAATAAAATGCGAAGGATGAGATGGATAATAAATAACGTAGGTGAAGATGAAAACGGGGCAATGGAAATGAGATGGAATATTTACAATAACCAATCTGTAGAGAAAATCGAGGATAATCTCTATAGAAAGGAAAGATATACTATAGTTACACAGTAGAAACGGGAGTGTCGAGAGGTATGACGTGCAGGGTGGCTGGGCGTAGCTGGGCTGGGGCGGGGCGGGGCGGGGCGGGGCTGGGCTGCGGGGTAGAGACAGCTGGGCGGAGAGGAGAGGAGACGCCGCGATGAATCACCGGCAGGGAGTGGCGGTCTTAGGAGGCTCCGTAATGCAGACCAGATGCGGGCGACGGCGGAGGCCGGCGGCGGGTGGTGAGGCAGATGTCGGCGCAAGGCAGGTGTAGAGCTGGTGAATTGCAAATGCAGAGAATGGTGGTGGGCAGACAGCGGGCAGACAGTGATAAGTGGCACCGTGGGGGCAGGAGCTATGATGAGTCCGGAACAGGTGCTGGGAACAGGTGCAACAGGTGCGTAGGTCGGCGACGGTGACACTTGCGGTCAGGAAGAAGGCGTATGGGTGCGGTTGTTTGAGAGGTGAGCACTGGCGAGAAAAATGGTACACTCGAAAAGCACAGCCAAGGTATAGAGGCACGGAGAAAGGGGCGAGGCTGGCAGATGCGAGACGTCGTGTATCTTGTTGTATCACTAAAAATCCAAGGAGGCGGTCAGAATGTGATGGTTCGAAACACCGCTGCTACCAAATGTAACTTGCAATACTTTGGTGATAGAAACTCCGTGTACAAACAGCTAGATAAGGAGTTTATTACAAGCTCACAGTAAAACAGTCTGCCCGGCTAGGATGTCTGGTATCAACTGATGCAATAACGCCGTCTTCAGGCGTGGGAGAGCATGCTGACCTAGCAAATTTAGTGGGGGCATGTATGCATTGGGGGGGAACATATATACATCGGGGGTAGACATATTGTGGAGGGGGTACACATACATAATTTCATGCATACGTGTTCATTTACACATGCACATACACATAGCACCGCAGCAGACATTAGGAAAAGCACACACACACACACACACACACACACACACACACACACACACACACACACACGGATAGATAGACAGATAGATACACGTTACACTCAGACGTTGTGAGTGTGAGCGGTCAATCTCTCTCTCTCTCTCTCTCTCTCTCTCTCTCTCTCTCTCTCATCCCCCTTCCCTTCCCCGTCTCTCGCCTAATCGCTTACCTGCCATTAATGGAACACCTGCTTAACCTGACTTGTTATTACATCATCTCTCTCTCTCTCTCTCTCTCTCTCTCTCTCCGTATTATATAATCCTTGCTCTGTCAGTGAATTATTTGTCATGCGCTGATTTAAAGGTACTTACCCGCCCTACTAACCTCTCCTCTTGCCTGCCAACCCCCTTACCCACCTACTAACCTCCCAGCCAACCTACCTGCCTAACTTTCCACCTTCCCACCTACTTACCTACCTACATACTTCCCTACCAGTCTGTCTACCTACCTCCCTGTCTGCTTAGCTCCCTACCTACCTCCTTATCTACCTCCTACCTCCCTGCCTACCTGTCTCCCTATCTCCCTCCCTCTTTACCTCCTTACCTGCCTTTCTGCCGACCTACCTACCTGCCTTTGTGTCCACCTACCTACCTGCCTTTCTGTCCACCTACCTACCTGCCTTTCTGTCCACCTAACTACCTGCCTTTCTGCCCATCTAACTACCTGCCTTGCTATCCATCTAACTACCTACCTTCCTACTTCCTTGTCTACTTTCCAACCTACTTCTCTGCCTACATAACTACCTGCCTCTTACCTTCATCACCTAATGAGACAGCAGCATAAGCGGGTATTTATTTATTTAATTATTTATTTATTGCAGTTTGCTAGTGTCCAATGGGCTGTATGAAATTTGTGATGAGAATGAAAATTCCTGCATTTTGATCGCTCTTTCCATTAACACCAGTGATATATTAATACCAGTGATTAACACCAGTGATGGTCCTCTCCATTAATACCAGTGATATATTAATACCAGTGATTAACACCAGTGATGGTCCTCTCCATTAATACCAGTGATATATTAATACCAGTGATTAACACCAGTGATGGTCCTCTCCATTAACACCAGTGATATATTAACACCAGTGATATATTAATACCAGTGATATATTAATACCAGTGATATATTAACACCAGTGATGGTCCTCTCCATTAATACCAGTGATATATTAATACCAGTGATTAACACCAGTGATGGTCCTCTCCATTAATACCAGTGATATATTAATACCAGTGATTAACACCAGTGATGGTCCTCTCCATTAATACCAGTGATATATTAATACCAGTGATATATTAACACCAGTGATGGTCCTCTCCATTAATACCAGTGATATATTAATACCAGTGATTAACACCAGTGATGGTCCTCTCCATTAATACCAGTGATATATTAATACCAGTGATATATTAACACCAGTGATGGTCCTCTCCATTAATACCAGTGATATATTAATACCAGTGATATATTAATACCAGTGATATATTAACACCAGTGATGGTCCTCTCCATTAACACCAGTGATATATTAATACCAGTGATATATTAACACCAGTGATGGTCCTCTCCATTAATACCAGTGATATATTAATACCAGTGATTAACACCAGTGATGGTCCTCTCCATTAATACCAGTGATATATTAATACCAGTGATTAACACCAGTGATGGTCCTCTCCATTAATACCAGTGATATATTAATACCAGTGATTAACACCAGTGATGGTCCTCTCCATTAATACCAGTGATATATTAATACCAGTGATTAACACCAGTGATGGTCCTCTCCATTAATACCAGTGATATATTAATACCAGTGATTAACACCAGTGATGGTCCTCTCCATTAATACCAGTGATATATTAATACCAGTGATTAACACCAGTGATGGTCCTCTCCATTAATACCAGTGATATATTAATACCAGTGATTAACACCAGTGATGGTCCTCTCCATTAATACCAGTGATATATTAAAGTGATGGTCCTCTCCAGTGATTAACACCAGTGATGGTCCTCTCCATTAATACCAGTCCCAGTGATGGTCCTCTCCATTAATACCAGTGATTAACACCAGTGATGGTCCTCTCCATTAATACCAGTGATATATTAATACCAGTGATTAACACCAGTGATGGTCCTCTCCATTAATACCAGTGATTAACACCAGTGATGGTCCTCTCCATTAATACCAGTGATTAACACCAGTGATGGTCCTCTCCATTAATACCATTGATATATTAATACCAGTGATTAACACCAGTGACAGTCCTCTCCATTAATACCAGTGATATATTAATACCAGTGATAAACACCAGTGATGGTCCTCTCCATTAATACCAGTGATATATTAATACCAGTGATGGTCCTCTCCATTAATACCAGTGATATATTAATACCAGTGATTAATACCAGTGATGGTCCTCTCCATTAACACCAGTGATATATTAATACCAGTGATGGTCCTCTCCATTAACACCAGTGATATTTTAATACCAGTGATATATTAATACCAGTGATGGTCCTCTCCATTAACACCAGTGATATTTTAATACCAGTGATATATTAATACCAGTGATGGTCCTCTCCATTAACACCAGTGATATTTTAATACCAGTGATTAACACCAGTGATGGTCCTCTCCATTAATACCAGTGATATATTAATACCAGTGATTAACACCAGTGATGATCCTCTCCATTAATACCAGTGATGGTCCTCTCCATTAATACCAGTGATGGTCCTCTCCATTAACACCAGTGATATATTAATACCAGTGATATATTAACACCAGTGATGGTCCTCTCCATTAACACCAGTGATATATTAATACCAGTGATATATTAACACCAGTGATGGTCCTCTCCATTAATACCAGTGATATATTAATACCAGTGATATATTAATACCAGTGATCGTCCTTTCCATCAGTACCAGAAATTAATACCAGTGATCGTCCCTGGGGGTAGGGGTTTTTTCAAGACTATTCCCCCAGTATCCCTGCTTGTCGTACGAGGCGACTAAAAGGGTTGGCGGAGGGTTAGTGCCCCTCCCCGGAAAACAACTAACTAAAAAGACAAACAAGAAGCTTCGGAAAAGGACTGACCAAAAGATGACGACCAAGGACCGGACAATGGACATGGTACGAATCGCGACGTGGAATGTAAGGGGTGCGAATGATGAGGTGAAAGAGAGAGAGATTGTTCAGGTGCTTGAGGGTGCGAAAGTGAATGTATGTGGAATAACTGAAACAAAATGGAGAGGAGAGTGTGTGAGAGAATGCGAGTATGGATGGGGTATATGTGCAGGAGTAGGTGAGAATGAGAGGGCAAAAGAAGGAGTATTTATTGTTGTGAGTAAAAGATGGAAGAAGAGCATAAGACAGTATGGATCAGTTGGGTCAAGGATTGTGTGGGTAAAGTTGAAAGTTGGAATACAAATGTGGACGATTCTGTGTGTGTATGCGCCAACGCAAGATCGTGCAAGCAGAGTGAGAGAAGAGTTCTGGACAAATGTGGAAGTGTGCATGAAAAAGTTTGGAAGGAATGAAAGAGTGTTTTTGATCGGTAATATGAATGGTAAAGTTGAGAATGTGAAGATGGATGGAATAGTTGGTGAGTAGGGTGTGCCTGCTGAGATAGATGAGAATGGGAGTGCGTTAGTGGACACTTGTGCCGGGAGGGGGTTGGTGATAGCCAATACCCTCTTCAGGCACAAAATGATCCACAGATATACATGGCGAGTGATGAGAAGGGTGGGTGGTGAACTGAATGAAAGGAAGGCAATGATTGATTATGTGTGTGTGGATGAAAGGATGCGAAGATGTGTAATGGATGCAAAAGCTTGTAGAGGTTGGGGGAGTGGACTTTCTGACCACCAATTGGTGGTGGCCAGTATCAAGATCCAAGCAAGATGGAGAAATAGAAGAAAGGGAGGACGGGAAGAAGGAGTAGTTGCAAGGAGAGTGGAAAGGTTACAAGAATACAAGAGAGAAGTAGCGGAACGATTGGGTAAATATGAATTGGAGCAGATTGGGGAAATGGAAGGTGTGTGCAGGATATTCACAGAAGAAATACGTGCAGCATGTGATGTGGTGTGTGGGGTGAAGAGAAGACGGAGGGTGGTGCAAGGAACAGCTTGGTGGAATGAAGAGGTGAGACAGGCTGTGGCACAAAAGAAGAAAGCATACAATGAATGAATGAGAAATAGAGGTGTGGAAGAAGTTGAGAGGTGGAAGAGAGAGTTATATGTAGGAAGGAAGAGAGAGGTGAAAAGATTAGTAAGAGAGAGTAAGAAGAGCGTGGATGAGGAATTTGGAAGGAATTTGAGTGTAAAGTGGAGGGACTGTAAGAAAATGTTCTGGAAAGAGGTGAAAAGAGTAAGACAGGGTGGAGGTGAAGTTAGCAGGGGAGTGAAAGATAAAAATGGTAGATTACTAGTGCAGAAGGGAGAAAAAGGGAGCAGATGGAGAGAACACTTTAAGGAATTGTTGAACATAGAGGACGGAAGTAATGCAAGTATAAGTGGCTGGGGAATTGCTGGGAGCAGGAGGGAGGTGAGAAGACAGGAAGAAATCAGTAGGATAGAAGTTATGGAAGCAATGAAGAAAGTCAAATTGGGGAAAGCCCCAGGAATTGATGGAGTGTGTGGTGAAATGCTGAAGCATGGGGGAGAGATAGTAGTAGAATGGATGTGGCAGATGTGCTGATTGGCCTGGCAGGACGGTAGAGTCCCGGAGGATTGGAAGTCAGGTATAATTATTCCTCTGTACAAAGGAAAAGGGGAAAAAGAAGTGTGTGGTAATCATAGGGGCATTTGTCTTCTTACTGTAATAGGAAAAGTGTATGGTAGGATACTTATTGACAGAGTTAGGGAAAGAACAGAGAAATTAGTTGGAGAAGAACAGGGAGGCTTTAGGAAGGGGAGAGGTTGTGTAGATCAGATATTCATTCTTAGATCTTTAGTGGAAAAGTTTCTAGAGAAAGGAAAGAAGTTGTATGCAGCTTTCATGGATTTGGAAAAAGCATATGACAGGATGGATAGACAAGGATTGTGGAAAGTATTAAGAATATATGGAGTAGATGGGAAGTTGTTGAATGCTGTGAAGAGTAGGTATGAGGGTGCTAAGGCTGCAGTGCGTGTGGATGGTGAACTGAGTGAATTTTTCTCTTTGAAGGTTGGGTTGAAACAGGGATGTGTCATGTCTCCATGGTTGTTCAATCTGTACATGGATAGGGTACTAAAAGAGGTACAAGGTGGGGCAGTGGATGTTGGAGTGGCCCTGGTGAGAGAGGGCAGTGTTTGGAAACTCCCTGTACTGTTGTTTGCAGATGATACTGTGTTGTTGAGTGAAGACGAAGGGGAGCTGCAAGGCTTGGTGGATGAGTTTGGAAGAGTGTGTAAGAAACGGAATCTAAAGGTGAATGTAGGGAAGAGTAAACTGATGGTCTTTGAGAGAGGTGAAGTCAGTGAATGTACAGCGAGGTTGGATGATGAGGAATTGGAAAATGTGAGTACGTTTAATTACTTGGGTAGTGTGATGAGTAAGGATGGAGGTTTGGAGGGTGAAGTGCTTGAAAGAGTACAACAAGGAAGGAAGGTTGCTGGTTCTTTGAAAGCAGTGATAAGAAACAGGGAAGTGAGCATGGAAGTGAAAAAGATACTACATGACAGTATTGTGATACCAACTCGAACGTATGGAAGTGAAGCTTGGACGTTGTTGGAAGGACACAAGTCAAGAGTGAGAGCAGTGGAAATGAGTTATTTAAGATGAGCCTGTGGAGTCACATGGAGAGACAGGCTGACAAATGAGGATATAAAGGAGCGTTGTGGTGTGGATGTGGATGTGACAGAAAGCATTAGGAGGAACACACTGAGGTGGTTTGGCCATGTGGAGAGGATGGAGGGTGAAAGACTGACGAGGAGAGTGTATGTGAGTAAGGTGGAGGGGGGGAGAGGGAGGGGGAGGCCGAGGATGATATGGAGGGATGGGGTGGAGAGGTATATGAGAGAGGGGTGTGTGGGATTGGAGCAGGGCAGAGAAATGGCGGGGGACAGGGCGACGTGGAGGCGATTTGTTTGTGGCCACACCGTACGGGATTGAGGCGTCTGGCAATAGATAGATAGACAGATAGATCGTGTTTTCCAATATTGCCAGTTTCGGTGCCTTGTTTCGGTGTCCGTTTCTTCAGTTCTTTAAGTAATCGCGGAATGAAGCTGTGGCTGACTAATTTCTGACTTGACTTGAACTCCTTATTGAATATATATATATATATATATATATATATATATATATATATAATAAAAATAGACAGATATATATATATATATATATATATAGATATATGTAATATAAATAGACAGATGGGTAAATAGATATAGATAGATCGATCGATTCAGTATCTACACCATCTGTCCCGTTAAAATCTTCAACAGGATTATCCCTTAATATTTAGCAATACACAGCTCAATCCTTCATTGTCTCTTAATATCCTTGGATTTTCTTTCTCTACTAATCTTGAAAAGATCATACTGCCACCCTTGCAAAATCTCCTTCCAAGTGTTTACGTACACTAAACCGACTCCGTGTTTTCGTTACAATACACAGCTGCTGACTTTGTGTAGGGGTCTTATTTGCCCGTTTGTGGAGTACATCTAGCATGTTTGGGGTTAGAGTCGTTCACCACATACCGTTCTTGTATACAGGGTGGAGTCAAAGGCTTATCGTCTATTAACATCTCGTCTCTCACTGACTCTCTTCACTCTCTCTCTCATATCAGCAGTGTTGTATTTTTCTTTCTGCGCTATCGCTATTTCAGTGATTTTCTGAAACGTCTACTTGCACCCCTCGTCCATTTTGGCAGGCGCGTAGAACATTTCTGGCAGCACACTCTCACCCCTTCTCTGTCCAGCTGTCTAATGCAAGAGTTAACCGATACTGTCAGTCATTCAAGTATGCAGCAGTTCAGCTCCGGAACTGGCTTGATTCTTCCTTTGTGACCCCAATAATATTTAGGATCTTCAGTTTTCCATTGTTGTGATTTGTTTTCCGTGTAAGGAAGAAATTTTGGGGTTTTTAGTTTTGGGTTGTTTTTTTTCCATGCATGAAAAGTTATGATTTTCGATTGCTTGTATCTGCTACTTTCGTCTGATGCATTTTAAAGAAGGGTTCTTTTTTTCTTGTTCCACGGGACATCTGTCAGTATTTTTCCATGTCTCTCCGAACACTGCTACGTTTGCTGTACAACGACTTCGTTCGCTTCAGTGTGGTAAACCCGCAGCAGCCGACACTGATGATATTATATATGGCCGGGTAGTGTCGTCATTGTCAGTTGCTGCGGACTCACCACACTGACTTTCAAAGTCCATGGAGACAATAGGATGGATGGATAGTGTGAAGAGAGCGTTGGATGCGAGAGGGATGTCTGTTCAGCAAGGAAGAGTGACTGCATTTGACAGAAGTGATCGGAGAAAAATTGTAAATGAATTAGTGATGATGCAGCCCTGAGGGCATATTCTCCCGCATTCGGTCTGATCAGCTGAGCAGGTCAGGTGTACGTAAGGGGATGAATCCATTATGATGTGGCAGGGGTGTACCATCTCTTCTGTCGGGCCCTGCTGGAGATGTCTCTGATTGTAATGCGCACTTGACCCTCGTGCGGTGTGGTGCGGTGAGGGTCTGTTCCTTCTCGCTTTGGGTCTAAGATCCGAATGAATGTGTTTATGTCGATGAGTAAATTGAGAGTGTGTCGACCTGTCTCGGCTACCTTCCACTTTTGGGGGAAGCACCCTAGGTATATCGATAGATAGACAGGTGGAGAAAAAATAAGAGAGACGACCGGACTCTTCATGCCGACTGCTCATCCCAAGGTTTCGTTTCCAATATATATATATATATATATATATATATATATATATATAATTATCATCATCATCATCATCCAATCCTACGTTGTCCGATGAGGAGCGTAGGACCCCGGGACTAGGCAAGTTGGTCCTGACATTTAAGATGATAGTGACCAGCCTCACTTATCACTGAGTGGCATTTCGTGAGCAATAAGCCCCAACCACCTCTTGGATATAAACTTTCAGCGGCTCAATTCGATTAGAGCGCCGTAATTACCCATTAAACCACCAGGCGCCAATATTTGGTTATATGGTTACCACCCAGCGTGGTGAATAGTTTCCTGGTGTACAGGAAACCATTTGGCTTGTCACTCGTTGTAGAGTCACCCCCAGGCAGAAGGAAGAGGAAGTATACGAGGGGCGTTCAAAAAGTTTCGGCAACAGGGTAATAAAAGCAAAATCAATAGAGATACCCATTTATTGAAGTTCACACTCCTTCAACATACTCTCCTCTAAGGTTTACACACTTCTAGAGCCGTGTCATCCACTTAACAAAGCACTGCCAGTACTCAGAAACAGGTATACTCTTCAGTTCTGAATTTATCATCCTGGCAAAGTCCTGTTCCCTTCCAAGAGGATTAAAGTTTTTCTGACAATTTAGGGAATAGCCAAAAGTCACACGGTGCCAGGTCAGGACGGCACCGTGTGAACGCCCCTCGTATATATATATATATATATATATATATATATATATATATATATACACACACACACACACACACACACAGATTGCCAGACGCCTTAATGACGTAAGAGGTGGCCACAAACAAATCGCCTCCATTTCGCCCTGTTCCCCGCCATTTTACTGCCTTGCTTCCAGCTCACAACCTCCTCTCTCATATACCTCTTCATCCCTCCATCTCATCCTTGGCTTCCCCTTCCCTCTCCCCCCTTCCACCTCACTCACATACACTCTCCTCGTCAGTCTCTTACTCTCCATCCTCTCCACATGGCCAAATCACTTCAGTGTGTTTCTCCTAACGCTCCCTATCAGATCCACGTCCACACCAGAACGCTCCTTCACTTCCTCATTTTTTCAGGCTCTCTCTCCGTGTGACTCCACATGCTCCTCTCAAGTAACTCATTTCAGTTGCTCTCACTCGAAACTTCTGTCCCTCCAACAAGGTCCAAGCTTCACTTCCCTACGTTAGAGTTGGTATCACAATACTGTCATATAGCTTTTTCACTTCCATGCTCACTTCCCTGTTTCTTATCACTGCTTTCAAGGAACCAGCACCAACCTCACTGTAAATTCACTGATTTCACTTCTCTCGAAGACCGTAACTTTACTCTTCCCCACATTCACCTTTAGATTCCGTTTCTTGCACATTCTCCCAGACTCATCCACCAAACCTTGCAGCTTCCCTTCGTCATAACTTAACAACACATTATCATCTACAAACAACAGTACAGGAAGTTTCCAAACACTGCCCTCTCTCATTAGGGCCGCTCCAACATCCACTGCCCTACCTTGTACCTCTTTTATAACACCATCCATATACAGATTGAACAGCCATACAGATATGACACATCCCTGTTTCAGTCCAACCATCAAATAGAAAATTTCAATCATTTGACTTCCATACGCACTGCAGCCATAGCACCCTCATACATACTCTTCACAGCATTCAACAACTTTCCATCTACTCCATATATTCTTAATACTTTCTACAATCTTTGTCAATCCACCCTGTCATATGCTTTCTTCATATCCATGAAGGCAGCATACAACTTCGTTCCCTTCTCTAGAAACTTTTCCACTAAAGATCTAAGAACGAATATTTGATCTACACAACCTCTTCCATTCCTAAAACCTCCCTGTTTTTCTCTAACTGATTCCTCTGTTATTTTCCCAAGTCTGTCAATATACTTTTCCTATTACACTAAGAAGACAGATGTCCCTATGATTACCACATACTTGTTTTTCCTCTTTTCCTTTGTACAGGGGAATAGTTATACCTGACTTCCAATCCTCCAGGACTCTGCCTTCCTCCCAGGCCAATCTGCACATTTTCCATATCCATTCTACTACTATCTCTCTCCTGTGCTTCAGCATTTCACCACACACTCCATCAGTTCCTGGGACTTTCCCCATTGTAAATTTCTTCATTGCATCCACAACTTCCATCCTACTGATTTCTTCCTCTCTTCTCACATTCCTTCGTCTCCCAGCCATTCTCCAGTCACTTACACTCGCATTACTTTCATTGTCTATGTTCAACAATTCCTTAAAGTGTTTTCTCCCTCTGCTCACTTTTTCACCCTTCTCGACTAGTAATCTTCCATTTTTACTTTCCCTCCCCAACTAACTTCTTTGGCAACCTGTCTAACTCTCTTTACCTCTTTCCAGAGCATTTTCTTACATTCCCTCCACTTCACACTCAGATTCCTTCCAAATTCCTCATCCACTCTCTTCTTACTCTCTCTTAGCAGCCTTTTCTCCTCTCTCTTGCTCTCTACATATAACTCTTTCTTCCGTCTCTCAACTTCTTCCACGCCCCTGTTTCTCATCCACACAATATATGGTATATATCTTCTTTTGTGCCACAACCTCTCTCACCTCTTCATTCCGCCATGCTATTCCGTGCATCCCCTGTCGTCTTCTCTTTACCAAACACACCACATCATTTGCTGCACAAATTTCTTCTTTGAATATCTTGCACACACATTCCACGTCCCCCATCTGCTTCAGTCCATATTTTACCAATCGCTCCTCCACTTCCCTCTTATATTCTGCCATTTTGTATACATACATACATATATATATATATATATATATATATATATATATATATATATATATATATATATATATATATATATACATATATATATATATATATATATATATATATATATATATATATATATATATATATATATATATATATATATATATATATATATATATATATATATAAGATTTGTGACACTGCTAGTGTTGTCCTCGTTATTATAATTACCTCTGCCAATGTGGTTATGTTTTTACAGACCTCGGCTTGTTTGTATGTTTGTTTGTCGGTCTGTTAGCTTCTTTACTCAAAAAGTTATGAACGGATTTTGATATAATTGTGTTGATGGTTGGGCCATGGGTCATGGAAGAAATGATAAGATTTTTGGGCTGATCCGGATCCGGAGTATCCCGCACAATATCTGAAAAAATTCTCTGTGAATTTAAATGTAATTTTGTGGGAAGGTGGGGCATGGAGCAAGAAAGAATTGATTAAATCTGGGGACGCATCGGGATCCGGGTCAGCATCCTGTATCCTGGGATCCGGATCCGGATCCTTTTTAATGGCAGTGGCATTGGCGGAGGTATGTGCTCTCTCAGTACTTTCTTCTTATTATGGCATTGGTGATGATGATTACTTGCATTATTATTTGTTAGTATTGCGTGTCTGCCCTTTACTCTTTACCTTCCTTCGTCTTCTGTTTTTCTTTCCTTCATTCTTTCCTCTTCCTTCTGCCTACAGGTGACTTTACACTCCCTCTTCTGTCTTTCTTACCTTCATTCTTTCCTCTTCCTTCTGCCTATGGGTGACTCTAAACTGAGTGACAAGGCAAATGGTTTCCTTTACACCAGGAAACCATTTACTCCGCTGGGTGGTAACCATATAACTAAATTATGGGGTCGGGTGGTTTAGTGGGCAATTATGGCTCTCCAATCCGATTGGGCCTGTGCAGGTTTATATCCAAGGAGTGGTTATGGCTTATTACTCACGTCATGCCACTCAGGATGAGTCAGGCTGGTCACTCACTTCAAGTGTCAGGAGCAACTTGCCGAGCCCCCGGTTTCTACGCCTTTCATCGGGCAACATAGGATTCGATGTTAGATTGATGGATTAATATAATAATAATAATAATAATAATAATAATAATAATAATAGTTAGTAGTAGTAGTAGTAGCAGTAGTAGTTGTTGTTGTAGTAGTAGTAGTAGTAGTAGTAGTAGTAGTAGTAGTAGTAGTTGTAGTATTTATTATGATTATGATGATCATGATCTTGATGAATATTATTGTTATTATTATTATTATTATTATTATTATTATTATTATTATTATTTTTATTATTATTATTATTATTATTATTAACTCGGAAATGGAGGTTATGTTTTTCCCTTCAATGGTTTTTCTGATAACAGGATTTCTCAAAAAGTTATTAACTGATTATGATGTAATTTTGTGTAAGGGTGGGCAATAAGCCAAGGAAGAAATTACTAAATTTTTTGCCGGATCCGGATCCGGATCCGGAGTATCCCGCACAGTATCTCCAGAAGTTGTCTATGAATTTCACTGA
This sequence comes from Coenobita brevimanus, assembly GCF_032717465.1. Lineage (NCBI taxonomy): Eukaryota > Metazoa > Arthropoda > Malacostraca > Decapoda > Coenobitidae > Coenobita > Coenobita brevimanus. Next base: position 44,659,807 of record NC_137021.1, read on the forward strand.
AATTTTGCGGAATGGTGCCCCTTGGAAAAAGAAAGAATTGTTTGAATTTGGCGGTGGATCTGGATCCTGGTCCTATATCCACGGTTCCGGGTCTGGGATTACTGAAAAAGTTATGAACCGGATTTGATGACATTTTGTGGAAGGGTGGGTCATGGATCGAGGAAGAAATGATTAAATTTTGGTCCGGATCCGAATGCGGATCCGGGGTATCCCGCACAATATCCAAAATTTATTTTATGAATTTCACAGAGATTTTGTGGAATGGTTCGCCATGGACCAAGAAAGACTTGTTTAAATTTAGGGTCGGATCCGGATCAGGATCCTGTATCCACGGATCCAGATTCGGGATTGCTTAAAAAGTTATGAATATATTGTGATGAAATTTTGTAGAAAGGTGGGCCATGGACCATGGAAGAAATGATTAAATTTTTGGGCGGATTCAGATCCGGTGTATCCGGCACAATGTCTCCAAAAGTTCTCTGTGAATTTCAATGAAGGTTTGTGGAAGGGTGGGCCATGGGTCAGCAAAGAATTGATTAAATTTTTGGGTGGATCCCTATCCTCTATCCACGGATCAAGATCCTTTTTAATGGCAATGGCGTTGGCAGAGGTATGTTCTGTCTAAAGACTTTCTAATTAATCTTATTGCTTCTTATAGCCGAGGTCGACCGATCAATTGCACCTCCACAAACTTCTACCTTTCATTTCCTCCACTTACCACGCACTGGATTTCTCTCTTATCACTTATTATTTCATATAAATTTCATTCCCTCTCAGATATACTCTTCTTACTAATAATTCCCGACACATTAACACATCTGACTCTGCCAATTTCTCCTGTAATTGGCTAAATGGTAAGATAGAGCTGGTGAATTTAGGAACATATTTCTTAAGGTAATGAAGTTAATAAGCATCTGCTGGTGTGGCGTGAATCATTTGCCTTCAGTATGCTTCTGGGAGGAAGAACACATGCTTAAGTATAAGGAACAGAAGCCTGCAAGCTGGTGTTAGGTGCGGCCACACTTGTTGGAAACATGTGATCGACAAGACGAAGCGACCCACCGGGTGAGAGCCGCTACAGTATCTGAGTCATAACGTTGGACGGACCCCTGAGCCTCGTTTCCTTTTGTCAGTCACATATTTGGAGCAAGTGTGGCCGCGCACTTACACACGCTTAGATACACATTAGACACCATTAAAGCATTTGCCCGCCCCGCGTGCGCACACACACACACACACACACACACACACACACACACACACACACACACCGCTCGCTGACGCAGTGGTAACGTTCTCGCTTGCCATCTGGTAGACGGGAGTTCGCGCCTCGCTCAGGTTGCGAAAAGTTTCACTGACGAAGTGGGTGGTTACTGTCCCCCTTGAGCAAGGGGACGGGTGTGTGGGTGTGTGAAGATCACAGCCTTGCCCTTAGATCGGACTATATGAGCTCTCAGCTCCCTTCCGGGAGGGTAAAATGCTGACGATCACGACCATCAAGTGATCCTGACCGACCCGGTGAATTTTAAATTACACACACACACACAAAACAGCAGCCTGAGTCAGTCCACTGCATGGCAAAGACCTCTGTCATCTTTTTCCATCCCGTCCTTCAATATTAGCTATTAGCCTGGTTCATGGAATACCAGCAAATTTCGGCATTTCATGTCTCTATTTCGCTCTTTGTCTGGCTCTTCCCCTCATACATGTCGGGCTTGCATTTCCGTTGCCCTGGTTGTCCGTCTTTTGTCCGCTATACCAGGGACTTGCCCTGTCCATATTATCTACCTTTTTCCCTTATCCACGAATCTTTCTTTTCATGTCTAAAAGTTGTCTTAGTTGCCTGGTTATTAACTATAATATGGTCAACTGTCGCGTAGCTACCAAACAGTCCGGTTTGTTCACATGACCGGTGTGCATCTATAGCAGAACTAATTCATATATTCTCTTAATGTTTACTTTAAACATCTCGCGAAGAGTCTTTGTCTTTTGTTCAGCGTAGTCACCTGAATCCTTAATAAGATTATTGGGGCGATCGTCTTCACCTTCTGCTTTATCCATAATCATTCCTCCAAAGACTCTGTTTATTTCAGTTCTATTGCTGGGCATTATTATGTCCACTATTTCCATATCCTGGACTGTCTCCTGTGTCATAATTTTATTCTATTCAGATCTCTTTAGATATATTTTTTTCCTCCAGTAGCATCTTTCAGAGGTGACATTTGGTGTCTTCCCATTCTAAGCATCCACCTGTTTCCTTTCGACTTTCATAATTCCTTGAATTTCAACCCTTCTCATGTTGTACTTCCGGACATCTTGATTTTTCTGTTATTGTTATTTTTTTTAATTGCTGTTTTGTTAGCTCTTGTTCGTTTTATAACGTTCTTACTTTCCTTTACAGATTCCATTGTACTATCAGAAAGTTTGCTGTTGCTGTTTAGAAGTTTCCTTTCTCCTACTTATACATGTGTTCGGTATCTGTTTTTATAAACTGCACATTTATTTGTTCTTTGTCTTGGTCTACTTCATCTATCAGCTGCGAATATTTACTCTGAGCTAACAAACTAATTCTCTCTCACAACTGCAAGATCTGACTGTACTCATTGGATTAAGCTTTCGCCTCTTGTGAGATCCGGTACCACGTAACCCCTCTTTATTGTTTACATGTTACTTATGCCCCTTTCACTAGTTATATTCTTCTCCATAATGTCATGTGTTGTGTCTGTGTAGGTAAACTCTGTGTCATTCTTTGTTTCACCATATGGTCCATTCCAAATTCACTTTCTACACCTCTTTTATTGAAAGAAGGCATTAATCACCTTAAATTTCACCAGCAGAGCCTCTTAAGAATTCTGACAACCCATGACCTTCAGCAGCCCAACCTTCCTTTTTCGTACTTGCCTTAAGTTTTATGTCTCCCATCACAAACGTATGCCAGGTCTTATTAATTTCAGGATTTTCTTTACAACTTAATAAAATTTCTTTTCTCTCTTCGAACTTATAAGCATGTGTTGAAACATATACTTGGATGATAGTTTTCCTTCTTTTATAAAATTCTGTTATAAGGTGTCCTCTTGTTTCATATACTTTATACTGAAGTCTTTTTCATTATAACCATTTATTATTGACCAAAAATCATAAGGCATGTTGCCTCTTTTCATGTTTGCTTTTGTATCGCAGGACATAAATATCATGCAGTTCTACAAATGCCTCACCAGGTGTTGTGACCTCACTAAGACCTGTGATATCTTTGTTTACATCACTCGCATCCCTGATAAGGAGAACCAACTTGGCTTCACAAGCAACAATGAGGACGTTTCAAGTCCCATGATTTAGTTTCCACACGCGACAAGATTGAGAAACAGACACTCTTCGCACCCCTTGTTCCAGAGTAGGTTTGATCTCGATATGGCCAGTTTCTTCGTTGCTGTTAGGAACTGTGGCCCATGATTTGATAGAACTAGTTGTATTTGTTTAGGTGTGAGGTGGTTGCTCACGGGGCCAAGTCAGCCACTTACTGCGTGGTAAGATTTTTCTTGTGATGCCTAACAAGGAACCTGTCTAGTATGGCTGCACCAGACTAGTATAGCTCCGCTGGTGACTGAGATGCACAAGCTTCCTCGCCACGACAAGCTTGTGTTCCTTTAGAGAAGTACCTCTCATAATTACATTAAAAATCTGAATAGGTTAATTTCTTAGTATTTTTTGAAGGACTGTAGATTTTTTTTGTGTCTGTTTCTTTAGTTTTCTGTAAAAAAAAAAATGTTAGTTATTACCATTACTTAAAGCCATTTATAAAACTGCAAGGTCTTTGTTATACTGAGGTCACAAAAACTGCGCAAGATGCTTGTAGGATTTAATTCATGAAAATACATAGAGTTATAAATAGAAACTACATACTAGTCCAGAAATACGCAATTAGTACGAGTGATGTGTGTGTTGTGTGGTGTGGGAGCGTGAAAGGTGAGAGGAAAAGGATGGAGAAAGAGGAGAGGGATGGTGAAAAGGAAAGGGGGGGGGAGACAAAAATTAATGTGAGAAGGAAGAGGGCCTGTGGGATGAAGGTGGAGAGGGGAGAGGAGGGTGATGAGGGAAGAAGGAAAATGGATGACGGGAAAGAAGGGAAATAGATAGAGGAATAAGGTAAAGAAAGATGAGGTATAATGGATAGAATGTGTAGATGGGTGAGGATGGAGATGAGGGGAGAGGAGAAGGGAGAGTTAGAACTGAGGGGTGACGGAAAGAATGAAGAGGAGAAGATGGAGAAAAGGAAAAAGAGTGATTGGAAGGTAAAGAGGAGATAAAAAGAGGAAAAGAAGAGAGAGGAAGCATGTGATGTGGCGCATTTTGGTAGTGTGTGTTGTAAACCTAGTTAGTACGATGACGTTCTTATAAGTTCATTCATGCACCACCAGACAGCTGATTAGTCTTCAAAAGTAATATTTGTACGTGAGGTAAAAATGGAAGTGTGGAGTGCTGTACACTGACATATTAGGTAAGGTGTGATATGGTGATTGTGATATGGTTTGGTGGTATTGTGTTCCTGGCTACACACACACACACACACACACACACACACACACACACACACACACACACACACACACACACACACACACACACACACACACGAGGTACTGGTTCAGGTTCAAGTAGGTCTAGTTTGTTCCGTGGGTTCCATGTGTTCAAAAACATCCAGTCTTCATACAGTTGATGATGTCCATCTGTGCGCTAGGGAGAAAGTGAGATGGAAGATTTTTTGTGTGCGGGTGGGTGGATAGGTGGATGTGTGAGATTGAGAGAGAGAGAGTGAGGAGAAAGTGAGAACCAAGAAAACAAGAGGAGGAGGAGAACATGAGTGGTATGAGATTAGGAGAGAGGGAAAGTGGAGGAAGAAGAAAGGACGAAAAAAAAGGGGGAGAGAAATGAGAAGAAGAACAGAAAGGAAGGATTAGAGAAAAGGAGAGAGAGAGAGAGAGAGAGAGAGAGAGAGAGAGAGAGAGAGAGAGAGAGGGAATACAGAGGGAGATAAGAAGGTATGAGAGGGGGTAAGGAGGCAGAGACAGGTAAGTCCCACACAGGTGTCGTGGCACCAATGATCTTACGTAGTGAGCACCTAAACACGCTGTTCCTCCACCTCTCTCTCTCTCTCTCTCTCTCTCTCTCTCTCTCTCTCTCTCTCTCTCTCTCAAATACACACACACACACACACACACACACACACACACACACACACACACCTACACACAACAACCTGAATCTGTCCACTGCTGGGCGAAGACCTCTCTCATGACTTTCCATTCCGTCCTACACTAATGGCTATTAGCCTGTTCCACTGCATACCAGCAAATTTCCGAATACCAGCAAATGTCCGCATTTCATATCTCCGTTTGTCTCCTTGTGTAGATCTTCCTCTCACTCATCTCGGGCCTGTCTCTCCGTTGCCCTGGTTGTCTGTCTGTTGTTTGCTCTACCTGGGACATGACCTGTTTATATTACCTACTTTTTTCCCTGCTCTCCGGGAAACTCTCTTTTAATGTTAAAAGTTTTCTTAGTTGCTTTGTTAAAAACTTTTATATGGCCAACTGTGTCGTAGCTGAGAAACAGTCCAGTTAGTTCACTTCGCTGGTCTGCATCTATAGCAGAACTAATTCTTATTTTTTCTTGATTTTTACTTTAAGCATATTGTAAAAAGTCTTCATCTCCAAAGTCACATGTATCTTTAATGAGATCATTGGTGCGATCGTCTTCATCTCCTCCCCTATCCATATTCATTCCAGTTTATTTATTTATTTATTTTTTTTACTCTATTGCTGGGATTTTCTCTGTCCACTATTTCCATATCCTGAACTGGCTCTTCAGTCACAGTGTTACTCTTGTACAGTTTAAAATAAAAATATTCTGTTTAGTTCACATTTATTTATTTTTTTTCTCCAGTAACATCTTTCAGGGGAGAAATTTGTTTTTTTCCCATCCCAAACTTCCACCTGGTTTCTTTCGACTTACACAGTTCCTTGAAGTTTATTCAACCTTGCTGATGTTATACTTGTGGACATCTTCGTTTTTCTTTTGTTATTAATTTTTTGTTCAGTTGCTCTTCCATGCTTCGTTATTAGCCAGTGTTTGAACAGTGGAATTCCAGTCACTTTTATTTACAATTACATTTAGTTTATGAAAATTAGCCTTCTTGTACTCGATCACTTTCTCGCAACTACTGTAGCATTATCTTTATTGAATTTAAGTTTAATATTGGTATACAGTGGTCATTTACTAAATTCTTCTGAAGAGAGAGAGAGAGAGAGAGAGAGAGAGAGAGAGAGAGAGAGAGAGTGTATACAGTTTACCGCCTCATAATTCGCAGCATTATAAATCATCTGACACCATCAGTTTTTCCATAATTGGCCAAATTTGTAAGTTTTGGCTGCCGAATTAGCATAAGTATTTATTAAGCTTACTAGGGCAATAACTTCTGCTGGCGTTTATCGTTTGCATGCGGCATGCCTCTTGAAGGAAGAACATTTGTATAAGTATAGAGGAGCAGATCCTTCCAGACTGGTGTTAAAACACACTTGTATACTCATCACACACACACACACACACACACACACACACACACACACACACACACACACACACACACACACACACACAATATATATATATATATATATATATATATATTATATATATATATATATGTAATTTTTTTTTCAGTATATGTATATGTATATACAGTATATTCAGTATCTACATCTGTCCCGTTAAAATCTTCCACAGGAATATCCCATAATATTTAACAATACAGCGTTCAGTCCTTCATTGTCTCATAATATCCTTGGGTTTCCTTTCTCTACGAAACTTGAAAAGATTATACTACCTGCTGTGCAAAATATCTTTCGAGGAGATTAAGTGCACTAAGCCGACTCTGTGTTTTCGTTACACTACACAGCTGTTGACTTTGTTTTACGATGTTATTCGCCCGTGTGTGGAGTACATATAGCATTTTTGTGACTCGTTCCCCACATACAGTTCTTCTAAACAGGATGGAGTCAAAGGCTTATCGTCTATTAACATCCCCTCTCTCACTGACTTCAACCTGTCCCTCTTCTCTGCAGTGTTGTATCTCTGTCTCCGCACCATCGCTGTTTCATTGATTTTCTGAAACGTCTGCTTGCATCCCTCGTCCATTTTGGCATGCGCTTAGAAAATTTCTGGCAGCACACTCTCACCCATTCTCTGTCTAGTTGTCTAATGCAAGAGTTAACCGATACTGTCAGTCATTCATGTACGCAGCAGGTCAGCTCCGGAACTGCCTTGTTCAGCCTGTATTTTCCTTTGTGACCCCAGTTCCTTCTCAGAATAAATGGACCTTCAATTTTGCATTGCTTTTTTTTTTTTTTTTTTTTTTTTCCGTGTAAAAAGAACTTTTGGGTTTTTAGTCTTTGGTTGTGTTTTCGATGTATGAAAAACTTACGTTTTTCGATTGCTTGTATCTGCTACTTTCGTCTGATGCATTTTAAAGAAGGGTTCTTTTTTTCTTGTTCCACGGGACATCTGTCAGTATTTTTCCATGTCTCTCCGAACACTGCTACGTTTGCTGTACAACGACTTCGTTCGCTTCAGTGTGGTAAACCCGCAGCAGCCGACACTGATGATATTATATATGGCCGGGTAGTGTCGTCATTGTCAGTTGCTGCGGACTCACCACACTGACTTTCAAAGTCCATGGAGAGAAAAACAGAAGAGACGACCGGACTCTTGATGCCGACTGCTCATCCCAAGGTTTCGTTTGTGAAGGCTCCTAGATTGTAAACATTCCTATATTCTTGACACCTCTTACTTCGGATCAGCGCTGACTACGCCAAAGTCATCTGCTGCATCGCTGCTGAAGATTTAGGACCATCGTTTGACGGAACTCGTCTTTGTTGTTTAGAAAGAGGCTGGTTCTGGTGAGGTAACTCTTCACGTGGTGACATCGATATAGCCGGGCAACATCGCTAACCGGTTATACGAACGTCTCTCAACTATTTCCCTATCCTATGAAAGGAACCTGGTAGATTGCAAGATGGTAAACTACTAGAAAAAGATTTGAGTTATTGCCTCGTATGTCAAGCTGAGGCACTTAGTGTCAGGGGAACAGTTTTCATGTGATCCCTAGTAAAGAAACTTGCCATTGTGATTACACCTGATTAGTATAGTTCCTTTGATGACTGGAATGCACAGGCTTCAGCACCAAGACAGAGCAGTGTTCCCTTGAAGAACTACCATTAAGGGTTATGTTGAAAAGGGAATTATATATATATATATATATATATATATATATATATATATATATATATATATATATATATATATATATATATATATATATATATTACCGTTCCTCAGAGTTCAGGTGGAAATGAATTTATGTGATACTTTTTATCACTTAAATTGCCATTATTCTGAACTGGATAAAAAATATATATGGTCTGTGTATTAGTCAGGTAATAAAAACAATGTAAGATGCTGCTGTGGATTTATTCACATACACACTCGTGCGCGCGCACACACACACACATACACGCACATGCACACAGAATGGAGATTGGTCCTGGTTCGGGTTCACTTGGTTTCAGGTCGGTTCAGCGGGTTCCATCTTATCCAATAACTGACCCAAGCACGCATTTGATGAAATCGAGGAGCTGAGGGGGAGAGAGAGAGAGTTATAGGGGTTATTAATATTTTTTTCAGGATAGACATATAAGTTATAGGGCTTATAGATCTTTTTTAGGAGAGAGAGAGAGAGAGAGACAGACAGACAGACAGACAGACGTTACTGGCGTTATACATTTTTTTTTTTTTCACGTTAGAGATGAGTTATAGAGATTATGGATATTTTTTTCAGTTTAGAACAACCACAAAGTAAAATTTCCGCAAAAGTGATAATGATCATGAAAGTAAGTTTCGTATCTAAAATACATTTTACTACAAAATAATAAGTATCAGATAATACCTCTCTCTGTCTGTCTGTCTGTCTGTCTGTCTGTCTCTCTCTCTCTCTCTCTCTCTCTCTCTCTCTCTCTCTCTCTCACTTTTTCTGTATCTATCTGTCGTACTCACAAAGCCAAGCTTGTTCAGCAGACACAGGATGACGTCCACCAGGTTGTCAAGGCCAAAGATTTTTACCAAGAGATCCAATTTCACCTCAGGTGGTGTGTCGACTGTGGTAGAGGAAGGGGAGAGGGTCGATTAGGTCAAGTGATTAGAGATGCTGCCTTATGTTTGAAAAGACGCAGGGCAGAGCAGGACAGGGCAGGGTAATGAAGAGGAATGCAGGGCAGGGTAATGAAGAGGAAGGCTGGGGAGGGTAATGAAGAGGAAGGCAGGGCAGGTTAATGAAGAGGAAGGCAGGGAAGGACAGCATAATTTAGATGATGGGATGGCAGGGCAAGGCAGGTGAGCAGTGTGAGGAAATGTTGGAGGGGGATTTGACTTAGAGAGAATAAGTCTTTCTCACTCTAGTTCTTTATGAATCAGTGTAAAATCTTCGTCATTGACATCGTTATTATCTTATCATTATCTTAACTCTACATCTCACAAATGAAAACAAAATAGCCAGAAGATTAAAAAGATTTACCATATTACAAATAAAAACAAATTAGCAGGAGGATTAAAAAGATTTACAACGCAACAAAGAAAAACAAATTAGCAGGAAGATTAAAAAGATTTACCACTTCACAAATAAAAACAAATTTGCCCGAAGATTAAACATATTCGCCACATTGAACTACTTGATGAATCCAGTTTGCCAGAATAAACTGAAAATAAGTCTTCATATTAAAAGGGAAGAAGTTTATCGAATAGAAGAAAAGCCGAGGTGATGACATCCAACAAACAGATGGAGTAGAACTCTTATTCAGCATGATCGTTTTAAAACAGAAGGAAATATAGTATTGTAGGAATTTAAAAGTGGCCAAAGCACCAGATAGAACTAAGGGACCTGAAGCAAGTCGTAGGATAGGAGAAGAGGAATATTAGGGCACTGTGCAGCGTGGGGAAGAAGGAGTCAGGGTAGGAACGCAAAGTGACCCTGACGGTCCTGTATTGATGCAAGCAGCGATCCTTGAATACTGGGGACCGAAAAAGCGTGGAAGTGCTGGTGACGAAGTTCTCCAGGTCTGTATGTGGAGTTAGATGACATAGCAGAGTGAGAAATGACTCTGAAAGAGCTTGAAAGACCAGGGACGCGTTAAAGTAGACGTCGTGCAATGGAATGGGCAGATCAGGGTATGTTATCTTATAGCCAATAGAGAGAAGGTTTGGTGGGAGATTGATGACAGTATACAGATTAGAAGTGGAGTTAATGAGGGATATGATGAGGTCTAGACGAAGGTGGAAGGATAGTGCTGAAACAGATTTTTAACTAGAGTTGTGACCATCCAGGAGTGTGAGAAGTGTGTACGGTATAAAGCAAATTGGAATGAAGTGGTTTAGGGGAGAACAACTCTACCAGTAACCTGTGAGAGCAAGAAGTGAAGCAGCTGGGGTAAACCGTGAATAAGAAGAGGATGGAGTGAAGGAATTTTAAGATAACTTTATGTAGACGATTAAATTAGACAGCCGAGAAACAGAATGAGAGAGGCTGAGGTTGCTTTCTCCTGCTTTCCGGCACCACCAACCTGGAATGAGTAACATGTAGTGAGAGTAGAATAAAGTCATTGTACTGCCACTAAAGTAATATAAACCAGAGAAAAACAAAATCACATGAAATAAAGGTATGGTATTGGCGCCAGAGTGAAACAAAATTGCATAAAAGTCCAGGATATGAGAGTCAGAGTAAAACAGAATCACACAACATAAAGTTAAGGTATGGGAGCTAATCATATAACATATAGCATGGGTATGAGAGCCAGATTTAAAAAATCACATAACATAAACCTGTGCTATGAGAGGCGGGGTAAAACAGTATGAAAATCAGCGTATCACAGAGTGACTGTATCAAAATAAGCGTATAACAGAGTAACTATCAAAATCAGCGTAAGACAGAGTGACAATATGAAAATCAGCGTAAAACAAAGTGGCAATATGAAAGTCAACGTAAAACAGTGACAATATGAAAATCAGCTTAAAATGAGTGACATTATGAAAACCAGCGAAAGAGAGAGAGTGACATTGTGAAATCAGTGTAAAACGAGTGACTAGGAAAATCAGCGTAAAATAGTGACATTACGTTTAATCTGAGCGAGAAGGTCCACATCCACTACCAGATTCAACTCTGCGATGCAGTCTTTCAAAATTCCGATTACTAAGTCCAGCAGTTCTTGGGTGAGGTCTCCGCAGAGTATGTCAAGTTCCTTGAGGCAGTCTAACACGTTGTTCTTGCACACGATTGATAACAGCGGCAGCTTACATACTACTCCGACTGTAGACGGTTGGGAGAAAATGGTTATTAGAGGCGGGGAGGAAATGGTTATTAGAGGCGGGGAGATAAGAGGGAGGCACGGAAGGCTTATGAAAGAGGAAGGAGGAAAGAGTGAAACAACGGAGGAAACAGGAAGAGCGGAGAAAACGGGAGAGCAATTGGTAGACAGTTCAAGGTAGTGAATCTCTCCTTCACCTATTGGTTTGACTGTGGAGAGTTAAGGAGAGTGTTAGTAGAAGAGCAGGCCGAGGAGGAGGCAAAGGAAGAACGGAAACGACTGAGATAAGCGGAAAAGAACGGGGAGGCAGAGAGAGAGGAAGAAAGGCCCTTCCTCATATGCAGCTTTGCGTGTGTGAATGGTTTAGACTTTAGAACATAGGAATATAAATCTAAGTGTATTATCTGATGGAAGTTTTGGTAGGTTCGACCCATCCATTACTACTAAAATATTGCAAATAAAGTAACTTCTTTATAGTAAGCTTGTGACAATAGGAGATTGACCCTGAGTTATAGAACGACTGCGAAACTGTCTTTCAGCAATCTTCATAAGTGGGTATTGAGTAAATGAATGAGTGAGATGGAGCATCCTTTGGAGTATGAGTGAACCTGCATGGGGTGAAGCGAGTGTGAGTGTTTGTGGGAGTTAATTAAGACTGAGGGAGTGAGAGTATATAGTAGAAACGTTCTTTCAGCTGCGTTAGCTTTAGTGCCTGTGTGAATGATATGTGTAAGTGAATCAATAAGTACAATAAATACTGCTAAATGGATGTGTGTGTGTGTGTGTGTGTGTGTGTGTGTGTTATATCTGATACCATCTGATACCAGCGAGTGTACGAATGCCTGTGTGAATGAATATGCATGTTAAAAGGAGAACCATCGAATGAGAGTGACATTCAGACGGCAACCAAAACACAACCACATACGAATCCCATCAAGAAGAGAGCCAAGTAAGCCGCTGGACCCGTTGCAGGGCAATAGACTCAGTGCCTGACTTCCTCCGGCCAGAAGACCCATGACGAAGAGGCTAAGAAGGGCGATCCTCATGGTGGTGGTGGTGGTGGTGCCTGTAGGGGAGAGCGAGAGAGTGAGTGTGAGAGTGGGGACGGTAGGTGAAGGGAGGGAGCGTGGAGAGTGAGTTGGAAAGTAATGAAAGCAAATAAGGGGAGGGAGAGTGAAGGATGTGTTAGGAGTGAGATGGGAAGTGGTAAGTGGAGGGTGAGTGGGCGATGAATGGGGGTGTGTGTGTGTGTGGGATTCGGGAAGGAATATAGAGGGAGGGAAATTGGGGGATGAGTGAGCAATGTCTCTGAAAGTCGGGAAGGAATGTAAAGGGTGGGAGAATGTAGCGTGAGTGGGGAATGAGTATGGCAGCCATAAGGCAGGTAAAGGGTGGGAGAGTGAGGGATGAATGGGCAGTGAATGAGGAAGTGGTAAGGCAGGTATGAGAAGGGAGCGTGAGGGATGTGTGGGGAGTAAGTGTCGGAGTGGAGATGGAAAATGAGGGAAGGGTGAGCGAGGAGTGGAGAATTAGTAGAGTTACCAGCTTATCTTCCTTTTAACCGTAATTTGTCCCAGATTTACGTGTTTTTGCAGCTTATTTCACGCACCTCAGTGGTAGGATATGACAAAGCTTCGTCGTTACATCCTTTCTTTGACTATCTTCATATTCTAGTGTTAACCTCTTATTGCAAATCAGCATTCACGATGGAGAGATTATGAGAGAAAATAATAAAGTTAGAGAAAAATAATGCCAAGAGAACCAAGGATCAAACAACTCCCGATATATTTTTTAAATTCTTCGGTAAAGCTCTTTTCCTGTTAAAAGATACTCAGCGATAAAAAAAAAATATATATATATATATATAGAAAAAATGAAATCTTTCTTGAATTTTTCTGTATATTACCAAGAGGGAATAAGGTAATAAAATTATGGCTATAGATCTTGAGTGAGTGATTATCAAAGTGTCATCGAGATTTGTTGCCGCAAATGTACACAATTAGAGTAACTTACTTTGCTCTAGGATGTAAAAGCTTTCGGTTTTCTCTAAGTTAATCAAGCAATTTAGGCAATTCTGTAGCAGTGTTTTTCGCATAACTAAAGAAAATCAGATGGTTTTACCGCTTACATAACAAAAACGATTTAGTACAAGTGAAAGGATAACCAGTGTTAATAGAGATTTTTACATTTTTTCACAACGAGAAGTGCCCAGAGGTGAAGAAGTCTTAAGAGGTGGCACGTATAAAATGGGTTGTATCTGAATTAAATTCACAAATGAGGTTACCTGATTCTTCGCTGTGCAAGAGAAGGTGAGTGGAGTGAAGTGGAGAGGTGTGGATTCCGTGTTTTATAGGGAGATGAAACCGAGGAGAATGTAAGGGGAGATGGAAGGGGGGATGTACAGAAGTAAGGGTGAGGTAGTGGGTGGAGAATGGGGCTGGTGGAGGGAAGAAGGAAGGAGAGAGGAGGAAAGAGGGGACGGAGAAGGGAGGGAGCTAGTTAAGGGGATGCGGTGAGAAAGAGAGAGAAGGAGGGAGGGAAAGGGGGAGCAGAGCATGCAAGGAACTTGAGAGAGGAAGGGAGATAATTAGGGGGAGTGAGAAGAGGCGGGATGGAGGAAAGGAGAAAAGATGGTAATAGAGAGGAGGGGAAGGTGGGTAGTGGAAGGAGAGAGAGAGAGAGAGATGGGGGGGGGGTACGTCTATGCCAGATGATCTGCTGTTACCAGTTAAGATTTACGTTGTTCCCAGACTGTTTTATGTCAGTAATAAAAAAACATGGAGAATTGAATTTAAACACACACACACACACACACACACACACACACACACACACACACACACACACACACACACACACACACACACACACACACACCGCGCTGGTGCAGTGGTAACGTTCTCGCTTGCCAACTGGTGAACTGGAGTTCGCGCCTCGCTCGGGTTGCGAAAAGTTTCACTGACGAAGTGGGTGGTTACTGTCCCCCTTGAGCAAGGGGATGGGTGTTTGCATGTGTGAAGGTCACCACCTTGCCCTTAGATCGGACTATATGAGCTCTCAGCTCCCTTCCGGGAGGGTAAAAAGCTGACGATCACGACCATCAAGTGATCCTGACCGACCCGGTGAATTACACACACACACATGGTTAGGGAAAGAATACGGTAGAATATAATAGTCTAAGTATAATTTTTTTCTCTCTGTTTTCTTTTAAGTGTCCTCAGTACAAACATACATACCTTAAGGGAGACATGGATTAGGTCTTGCATTCATTAACTTCTTTACTGCCAGATTTCTCAGCAGAAGTAGAAAAATAAAGCCTGTTATTAGGAAAATGTAATACTTCGTCTGATCTAATCCAATCATCAGTTCTTTCACCATAATATTTTCATCATTTATTGTTCCCCTTTAAGTGTGATAGGAGTGTGAGTTTTCAGTAAGAAGGTAGGAAGTACACTTAATCAAAATACTATAATTAAACGGATGATAGGTTTCAGTACACAGGTGACAGGTGGTTTCAGTACACATGTAATTTGTGGTTTCGCTTTGATTGTTGCTGATCGTGTGTGTGTGTGTGTGTGTGTGTGTGTTTTTACAATTTTTCTGAAAGAATTGTTTACTTCATAATTATGTGGCATAAAGTTTTTTCTTCATTCCGTACTGATTAAATTACTGGCCATGTATAACTATGAGGAGTTACTGGAGAATATGTTCATTGGTTCATTGTTACCTACTCCTAGAAGGTTACGTTTTACCCCACGTTAGTTTGTTTATTTGTCTTTCTGTATGTTTGTCTTTCTTTTTATAGGATTACTCTAAAAGGCATGAATAGATTTTAATGAAATTTTGTGGAAGGGTGGGCCATGCACCGTGGAAGAATTGATTACATTTTCGGCCCCATCTGGATGCGGAGTATCCCGCACAATATTTTGCAAAAATTGTCAATGAATTTCAGTGAAATTTTGTGGAATGTTAGGACATCGACCAGGAAAGAATTGGTTAAATTTTGGGACAAATCTGGATCCGGATCCCTTTTAGTTGCAATGGCATTGTCGGAGGTATGCGCTCTGTCAGTGCCTTCCAGTTTCAAAATGTTAAGAGGGAAGGTTGTAAGGATGGTGTTCTGATACTTGCTGAACAGGAGATACTTGGTGAAGGAACAGAACCCTGAGGAGCACCACACCTGAGTGCTTTAGAAGATTTGTGACACTGCTAGTGTTGTCCTCGTTATTATAATTACCTCTGCCAATGTGGTTATGTTTTTACAGACCTTGGCTTGTTTGTATGTTTGTTTGTCGGTCTGTTAGCTTCTTTACTCAAAAAGTTATGAACGGATTTTGATATAATTGTGTTGATGGTTGGGCCATGGGTCATGGAAGAAATGATAAGATTTTTGGGCTGATCCGGATCCGGAGTATCCCGCACAATATCTGAAAATTTTATTTTTGAATTTAAATGTAATTTTGTGGGAAGGTGGGGCATGAAGCAAGAAAGAATTGATTAAATTTGGGGGCGCATCGGGATCCGGGTCAGCATCCTGTATCCTGGGATCCGGATCCGGATCCTTTTTAATGGCAGTGGCATTGGCGGAGGTATGTGCTCTCTCAGTACTTTCTTCTTATTATGGCATTGGTGATGATGATTACTTGCATTATTATTTGTTAGTATTGCGTGTCTCCCTTTTACTCTTTACCTTCCTTCGTCTTGTTTTTCTTTCCTTCATTCTTTCCTCTTCCTTCTGCCTACAGGTGACTTTACACTCCCTCTTCTGTCTTTCTTACCTTCATTCTTTCCTCTTCCTTCTGCCTATGGGTGACTCTAAACTGAGTGACAAGGCAAATGGTTTCCTTTACACCAGGAAACCATTTACTCCGCTGGGTGGTAACCATATAACTAAATTATGGGGTCGGGTGGTTTAGTGGGCAATTATGGCTCTCCAATCCGATTGGGCCTGTGCAGGTTTATATCCAAGGAGTGGTTATGGCTTATTACTCACGTCATGCCACTCAGGATGAGTCAGGCTGGTCACTCACTTCAAGTGTCAGGAGCAACTTGCCGAGCCCCCGGTTTCTACGCTTCTCATCGGGCAACATAGGATTCGATGTTAGATGGATGGATTAATATAATAATAATAATAATAATAGTTAGTGGTAGTAGTAGTAGTAGCAGTAGTAGTAGTAGCAGTAGAAGTTGTTATAGTAGTAGTAGTACTTGTAGTAGTTGTAGTATTTATTATGATTATGATGATCATGATCTTGATGAATATTATTGGTATTATTATTATGATTATTATTATTATTTTTACTATTACTATTATTATTATTATTATTATTAACTCGGAAATGGAGGTTATGTTTTTCCCTTCAATGGTTTTTCTGATAACAGGATTACTCAAAAAGTTCTTAACTGATTATGATGTAATTTTGTGTAAGGGTGGGCCATAAGCCAAGGAAGAAATTACTAAATTTTTTGCCGGATCCGGATCCGGATCCGGAGTATCCCGCACAGTATCTCCAGAAGTTGTCTATGAATTTCACTGAAATTTTGCGGAATGGTGCCCCTTGGAAAAAGAAAGAATTGTTTGAATTTGGCGGTGGATCTGGATCCGGGTCCTATATCCACGGTTCCGGGTCTGGGATTACTGAAAAAGTTATGAACCGGATTTGATGACATTTTGTGGAAGGGTGGGTCATGGATCGAGGAAGAAATGATTAAATTTTGGTCCGGATCCGAATGCGGATCCGGGGTATCCCACACAATATCCAAAATATATTTTATGAATTTCACAGAGATTTTGTGGAATGGTTCGCCATGGACCAAGAAAGACTTGTTTAAATTTAGGGTCGGATCCGGATCAGGATCCTGTATCCACGGATCCAGATTCGGGATTGCTTAAAAAGTTATGAATATATTGTGATGAAATTTTGTAGAAAGGTGGGCCATGGACCATGGAAGAAATGATTAAATTTTTGGGCGGATTCAGATCCGGTGTATCCGGCACAATGTCTCCAAAAGTTCTCTGTGAATTTCAATGAAGGTTTGTGGAAGGGTGGGCCATGGGTCAGCAAAGAATTGATTAAATTTTTGGGTGGATCCCTATCCTCTATCCACGGATCAAGATCCTTTTTAATGGCAATGGCGTTGGCAGAGGTATGCTCTGTCTAAAGACTTTCTAATCAATCTTATTGCTTCTTATAGCCGAGGTCGACCGATCAATTGCACCTCCACCAACTTCTACCTTTCATTTCCTCCACTTACCACGCACTGGATTTCTCTCTTATCACTTATTATTTCATATAAATTTCATTCCTTCTCAGATATACTCTTCTTACTAATAATTCCCGACACATTAACACATCTGACTCTGCCAATTTCTCCTGTAATTGGCTAAATGGTAAGATAGAGCTGGTGAATTTAGGAACGTATTTCTTACAGTAATGAAGTTAATAAGCATCTGCTGGTGTGGCGTGAATCATTTACCTTCAGTATGCTTCTGGGAGGAAGAACACATGTTTAAGAATAATGAACAGAAGCCTGCAAGCTGGTGTTAGGTGCGGCCACACTTGTTGGAAAAATGTGATCGACAAGACGAAGCGACCCACCGGGTGAGAGCCGCTGCAGTATCTGAGTCATAACGTTGGACGGACCCCTGAGCCTCGTTTCCTTTTGTCAGTCACATATTTGGAGCAAGTGTGGCCGCTCACTTAGACACGCTTAGATACACATTAGACACCATTAAAGCATTTGCCCGCGCTCGCATACACACACACACACACACACACACACACACACACACACACACACACACACACACACAAAACAGCAGCCTGAGTCAGTCCACTGCAGGGCAAAGACCTCTGTCATCTTTTTCCATCCCGTCCTTCAATATTAGCTATTAGCCTGGTCCATGGAATACCAGCAAATTTCGGCATTTCATGTCTCTATTTCGCTCTTTGTCTGGCTCTTCCCCTCATACATGTCGGGCTTGCATTTCCGTTGCCCTGGTTGTCCGTCTTTTGTCCGCTATACCAGGGACTTGCCCTGTCCATATTATCTACCTTTTTCCCTTATCCACGAATCTTTCTTTTCATGTCTAAAAGTTGTCTTAGTTGCCTGGTTATTAACTATAATATGGTCAACTGTCGCGTAGCTACCAAACAGTCCGGTTTGTTCACATGACCGGTGTGCATCTATAGCAGAACTAATTCATATATTCTCTTAATGTTTACTTTAAACATCTCGCGAAGAGTCTTTGTCTTTTGTTCAGCGTAGTCACCTGAATCCTTAATAAGATCATTGGGGCGATCGTCTTCACCTTCTGCTTTATCCATAATCATTCCTCCAAAGACTCTGTTTATTTCAGTTCTATTGCTGGGAATTATTATGTCCACTATTTCCATATCCTGGACTGTCTCCTCTGTCATAATTTTACTCTTGTGAAGTTTGGAAGAAAAATATTCTATTCAGATCTCTTTAGATATATTTTTTCCTCCAGTAGCATCTTTCAGAGGTGACATTTGGTGTCTTCCCATTCTAAGCATCCACCTGTTTCCTTTCGACTTTCATAATTCCTTGAATTTCAACCCTTCTCATGTTGTACTTCCGGACATCTTGATTTTTCTGTTATTGTTATTTTTTTTAATTGCTGTTTTGTTAGCTCTTGTTCGTTTTATAACGTTCTTACTTTTCTTTACAGATTCCATTGTACTATCAGAAAGTTTGCTGTTGCTGTTTAGAAGTTTCCTTTCTCCTACTTATACATGTGTTCGGTACCTGTTTTTATAAACTGCACATTTATTTGCTCTTTGTCTTGGTCTACTTCATCTATCAGCTGCGAATATTTACTCTGAGCTAACAAACTAATTCTCTCTCACAGCTGCAAGATCTGACTGTACTCAATGGATTAAGCTTTCGCCTCTTGTGAGATCCGGTACCACTTAACCTCTCTTTCTTGTTTACATGTTACTTATGCCCCTTTCACTACAGATATATTCTTCTCCATAATGTCATGTGTTGTGTCTGTGTAGGTAAACTCTGTGTCATTCTTTGTTTCACCATATGGTCCATTCCAAATTCACTTTCTACAGCTCTTTTATTGAAAGAAGGCATTAATCACCTTAAATTTCACCAGCAGAGCCTCTTAAGAATTCTGACAACCCATGACCTTCAGCAGCCCAACCTTCCTTTTTCGTACTTGCCTTAAGTTTTATGTCTCCCATCACAAACGTATGCCAGGTCTTATTAATTTCAGGATTTTCATTACAACTTAATAAAATTTCTTTTCTCTCTTCGAACTTATAAGCATGTGTTGAAACATATACTTGGATGATAGTTTTCCTTCTTTTATAAAATTCTGTTATAAGGTCTCCTCTTGTTTCATATACTTTATACTGAAGTCTTTTTCATTATAACCATTTATTATTGACCAAAAATCATAAGGCATGTTGCCTCTTTTCATGTTTGCTTTTGTATCGCAGGACATAAATATCATGCAGTTCTACAAATGCCTCACCAGGTGTTGTGACCTCACTAAGACCTGTGATATCTTTGTTTACATCACTCGCATCCCTGATAAGGAGAACCAACTTGGCTTCACAAGCAAGAATGAGGACGTTTCAAGTCCCATGAATTAGTTTCCACAGGCGACTAGATTGAGAAACATTAGACATTCTTTGCACCCCTTGTTCCAGAGTAGGTTTCATCTCGGTATAGCCAGTTTCTCCGTTGCTGTTAGGAACTGTGGCCCATGATTTGATAGAACTAGTTGTATTTGTATTGTGAGCTGGTTCCTGACGGGGCCAAGTCAGCCACTTACTGCGAGGTAAGATTTTTCTTGTGATGCCTAACAAGGAACCTGTCTAGTATGGCCGCACAATACTAGTATAGCTCCGCTGGTGACTGAGATGCACAAGCTTCCTCGCCACGACAAGCTAATGTTCCTTTAGAGAAGTATCTCTCATAATTACATAAAAAATCTGAATAGGTTAATTTCTTAGTATTATTTATGGGACTGTAGATTTTTTGTGTGTTTCTTTAGATTTCTGTAAAAAAAAAAAAATGTTAGTTATTACCATTACTTAAAGCCATTTACAAAACTGCAAGGTCTTTGTTATACTGAGGTCACAAAAACTGCGCAAGATGCGTGTAGGATTTAATTCATGAAAATACATAGAGTTATAAATAGAAACTACATACTAGTCCAGAAATACGCAATTAGTACGAGTGATGTGTGTTGTGTGGTGTGGGAGCGTGAAAGGTGAGAGGAAAAGGATGGAGAAAGAGGAGAGGGATGGTGAAAAGGAGGTGGGGGGGGGGAGACAAAAATTAATGTGAGAAGGAAGAGGGCCTGTGGGATGAAGGTGGAGAGGGGAGAGGGGGGTGATGAGGGAAGAAGGAAAATGGATGACGGGAAAGAAGGGCAGTAGATAGAGGAATAAGGTAAAGAAAGATGAGGTATAATGGATAGAATGTGTAGATGGGTGAGGATGGAGATAAGGGGAGAGGAGAAGGGAGAGTTAGAACTGAGGGGTGACGGAAAGAATGAAGAGGAGAAGATGGAGAAAAGGAAAAAGAGTGATTGGAAGGTAAAGAGGAGATAAAAAGAGGAAAAGAAGAGAGAGGAAGCATGTGATGTGGCGCATTTTGGTAGTGTGTGTTGTAAACCTAGTTAGTACGATGACGTTCTTATAAGTTCATTCATGCACCACCAGACAGCTGATTAGTCTTCAAAAGTAATATTTGTACGTGAGGTAAAAATGGAAGTGTGGAGTGCTGTACACTGACATATTAGGTAAGGTGTGATATGGTGATTGTGATATGGTTTGGTGGTATTGTGTTCCTGGCTACACACACACACACACACACACACACACACACACACACACACACACACACACACAAGAGGTACTGGTTCAGGTTCAAGTAGGTCTAGTTTGTTCCGTGGGTTCCATGTGTTCAAAAACATCCAGTCTTCATACAGTTGATGATGTCCATCTGTGCGCTAGGGAGAAAGTGAGATGGAAGATTTTTTGTGTGCGGGTGGGTGGATAGGTGGATGTGTGAGATTGAGAGAGAGAGTGAGGAGAAAGTGAGAACCAAGAAAACAAGAGGAGGAGGAGAACATGAGTGGTATGAGATTAGGAGAGAGGGAAAGTGGAGGAAGAAGAAAGGACGAAAAAATGGGGGAGAGAAATGAGAAGAAGAACAGAAAGGAAGGATTAGAGAAAAGGAGAGAGAGAGAGAGAGAGAGAGAGAGAGAGAGAGAGAAAGGGGGAATACAGAGGGAGATAAGAAGGTATGAGTGGGGGTAAGGAGGTGGAGACAGGTAAGTCCCACACAGGTGTCGTGGCACCAATGAGCTTACGTAGTGAGCACCTGAACACGCCGTTCCTCCACCTCTCTCTCTCTCTCTCTCTCTCTCTCTCTCTCTCTCTCTCTCAAATACACACACACACACACACACACACACACACACACACACACACACACAGAGCAACCTGAATCTGTCCACTGCTGGGCGAAGACCTCTCTCATGACTTTCCATTCCGTCCTACACTAATGGCTATTAGCCTGTTCCACTGCATACCAGCAAATTTCCGAATACCAGCAAATGTCCGCATTTCATATCTCCGTTTGTCTCCTTGTGTAGATCTTCCTCTCACTCATCTCGGGCCTGTCTCTCCGTTGCCCTGGTTGTCTGTCTGTTGTTTGCTCTACCTGGGACATGACCTGTTTATATTACCTACTTTTTTCCCTGCTCTCCGGGAAACTCTCTTTTAATGTTAAAAGTTTTCTTAGTTGCTTTGTTAAAAACTTTTATATGGCCAACTGTGTCGTAGCTGAGAAACAGTCCAGTTAGTTCACTTCGCTGGTCTGCATCTATAGCAGAACTAATTCTTATTTTTTCTTGATTTTTACTTTAAGCATATTGTAAAAAGTCTTCATCTCCAAAGTCACATGTATCTTTAATGAGATCATTGGTGCGATCGTCTTCATCTCCTCCCCTATCCATATTCATTCCACTTTATTTATTTATTTATTTTTTTTACTCTATTGCTGGGATTTTCTCTGTCCACTATTTCCATATCCTGAACTGGCTCTTCAGTCACAGTGTTACTCTTGTTCAGTTTAAAATAAAAATATTCTGTTTAGTTCACATTCTTTTTTTTTTTTCTCCAGTAACATCTTTCAGGGGAGAAATTTGTTTTTTTCCCATCCCAAACTTCCACCTGGTTTCTTTCGACTTACACAGTTCCTTGAAGTTTATTCAACCTTGCTGATGTTATACTTGTGGACATCTTCGTTTTTCTTTTGTTATTAATTTTTTGTTCAGTTGCTCTTCCATGCTTCGTTATTAGCCAGTGTTTGAACAGTGGAATTCCAGTCACTTTTATTTACAATTACATTTAGTTTATGAAAATTAGCCTTCTTGTACTCGGTCACTTTCTCGCAACTACTGTAACATTATCTTTATTGAATTTAAGTTTAATATTGGTATACAGTGGTCATTTACTAAATTCTTCTGAAGAGAGAGAGAGAGAGAGAGAGAGAGAGAGAGAGAGAGCGTATACAGTTTACCGCCTCATAATTCGCAGCACTTTAAATCATCTGACACCATCAGTTTTTCCATAATTGGCCAAATTTGTAAGTTTTGGCTGCCGAATTAGCATAAGTATTTATTAAGCTTACTAGGACAATAACGTCTGCTGGCGTTTATCGTTTGCATGCGGCATGCCTCTTGAAGGAAGACCATTTGTATAAGTATAGAGGAGCAGATCCTTCCAGACTGGTGTTAAAACACACTTGTATACTCATCACACACACACACACACACACACATATTATATATATATATATATATATATATATATATATATATATATATATATATATATATATATATATATATTGTTTTTCTGTATATGTATATGTATATATATTCAGTATCTACGTCTGTCCCGTTAATATCTTCCACAGGAATATCCCATAATATTTAACAATACAGCGTTCAGTCCTTCATTGTCTCATAATATCCTTGGGTTTCCTTTCTCTACGAAACTTGAAAAGATTATACTACCTGCTGTGCAAAATATCTTTCGAGGAGATTAAGTGCACTAAGCCGACTCTGTGTTTTCGTTACACTACACAGCTGTTGACTTTGTTTTACGATGTTATTCCCCCGTGTGTGGAGTACATATAGCATTTTTGTGACTCGTTCCCCACATACAGTTCTTCTAAACAGGATGGAGTCAAAGGCTTATCGTCTATTAACATCCCCTCTCTCACTGACTTCAACCTGTCCCTCTTCTCTGCAGTGTTGTATCTCTGTCTCCGCACCATCGCTGTTTCATTGATTTTCTGAAACGTCTACTTGCATCCCTCGTCCATTTTGGCATGCGCTTAGAAAATTTCTGGCAGCACACTCTCACCCATTCTCTGTCTAGTTGTCTAATGCAAGAGTTAACCGATACTGTCAGTCATTCATGTACGCAGCAGGTCAGCTCCGGAACTGCCTTGTTCAGCCTGTATTTTCCTTTGTGACCCCAGTTCCTTCTCAGAATAAATGGACCTTCAATTTTGCATTGCTTTTTTTTTTTTTTTTTTTTTTTTCGTGTAAAGAAGAACTTTTGGGTTTTTAGTCTTTGGTTGTGTTTTCGATGTATGAAAAACTTACGTTTTTCGATTGCTTGTATCTGCTACTTTCGTCTGATGCATTTTAAAGAAGGGTTCTTTTTTTCTTGTTTCACGGGACATCTGTCAGTATTTTTCCATGTCTCTCCGAACACTGCTACGTTTGCTGTACAACGACTTCGTTCGCTTCAGTGTGGTAAACCCGCAGCAGCCGACACCGATGATATTATATATGGCCGGGTAGTGTCGTCATTGTCAGTTGCTGCGGACTCACCACACTGACTTTCAAAGTCCATGGAGAGATAAACAGAAGAGACGACCGGACTCTTGATGCCGACTGCTCATCCCAAGGTTTTGTTTGTGAAGGCTCCTAGATTGTAAACATTCCTATATTCTTGACACTTACTTCGGATCAGCGCTGACTACGCCAAAGTCATCTGCTGCATCGCTGCTGAAGATTTAGGACCATCGTTTGACGGAACTCGTCTTTATTGTTTATAAAGAGGCTGATTCAGGTGAGGGAACCCTTCACGTGGTGACATCGATATAGCCGGGCAACTTCGCTAACCGGTTATACGAACGTCTCTGAACTCCTTCCCCATCCTATGAAAGGAACCTGGTAGACTGCAAGATGGTAAACTACTAGAAAAAGATTTGAGTTATTGTCTCGTATGTCAAGCTGAGGCACTTAGTGTCAGGGGAACAGTTTTGATGTGATCCCTAGTAAAGAAACTTGCCATTGTGATTACACCTGATTAGTATAGTTCCTTTGATGACTGGAATGCACAGGCTTCAGCA
This sequence comes from Coenobita brevimanus, assembly GCF_032717465.1. Lineage (NCBI taxonomy): Eukaryota > Metazoa > Arthropoda > Malacostraca > Decapoda > Coenobitidae > Coenobita > Coenobita brevimanus. Next base: position 44,684,634 of record NC_137021.1, read on the forward strand.
CCAAGACAGAGCAGTGTTCCCTTGAAGAACTACCATTAAGGGTTATGTTGAAAAGGGAATTATATATATATATATATATATATATATATATATATATATATATATATATATATATATATATATATATATATATATATATATATTACCGTTCCTCAGAGTTCAGGTGGAAATGAATTTATGTGATACTTTTTATCACTTAAATTGCCATTATTCTGAACTGGATAAAAAATATATATGGTCTGTGTATTAGTCAGGTAATAAAAACAATGTAAGATGCTGCTGTGGATTTATTCACATACACACTCGTGCGCGCGCACACACACACATACACGCACATGCACACAGAATGGAGATTGGTCCTGGTTCGGGTTCACTTGGTTTCAGGTCGGTTCAGCGGGTTCCATCTTATCCAATAACTGACCCAAGCACGCATTTGATGAAATCGACGAGCTGAGGGGGAGAGAGAGAGAGAGAGAGATAGTTATAGGGGTTATTAACATTTTTTCAGGATAGACATATAAGTTATAGGGCTTATAGATCTTTTTTAGGAGAGAGAGAGAGAGAGAGAGAGAGAGAGAGAGAGAGAGAGGTTACAGGCGTTATACATTTTTTTTTTTTTCACGTTAGAGATGAGTTATAGAGATTATGGATATTTTTTTTCAGTTTAGAACAACCACAAAGTAAAATTTCCGCAAGAGTGATAATGATCATGAAAGTAAGTTTCGTATCTAAATACATTTTACTATAAAATAATAAGTATCAGATAATAACTCTCTCTCTCTCTCTCTCTCTCTCTCTCTCTCTCTCTCTCTCTCTCTCTCTCTCTCTCTTTGTCTGTCTGTCTGTCTGTCTCTCTCTCTCTCTCTCTCTCTCTCTCTCTCTCTCTCTCACTTTTTCTGTATCTATCTGTCGTACTCACAAAGCCAAGCTTGTTCAGCAGACACAGGATGACGTCCACCAGGTTGTCAAGGCCAATGATTTCTACCAAGAGATCCAATTTCACCTCAGGTGGTGTGTCGACTGTGGTAGAGGAAGGGGAGAGGGTCGATTAGGTCAAGTGATTAGAGATGCTGCCTTATGTTTGAAAAGACGCAGGGCAGAGCAGGACAGGGCAGAGTAATGAAGAGGAATGCAGGGCAGGGTAATGAAGAGGAAGGCTGGGGAGGGTAATGAAGAGGAAGGCAGGGCAGGTTAATGAAGAGGAAGGCAGGGAAGGGCAGCATAATTTAGAGGATGGGATGGCAGGGCAAGGCAGGTGAGCAGTGTGGGGGAATGTTGGAGGGGGATGTGACTTAGAGAGAATAAGTCTTTCTCACTCTAGTTCTTTATGAATTAGTTTAAAATCTTCGTCATTGACATCGTTATTGTCTTATCATTATCTTAACTCTACATCTCACAAATGAAAACAAAATAGCCTGAAGATTAAAAAGATTTACCATATTACAAATAAAAACAAATTAGCAGGAGGATTAAAAAGATTTACAACGCAACAAAGAAAAACAAATTAGCAGGAAGATTAAAAAGATTTACCACATCACAAATAAAAACAAATTTGCCTGAAGATTAAACATATTCGCCACATTGAACTACTTGATGAATCCAGTTTGCCAGAATAAACTGAAAATAAGTCTTCATATTAAAAGGGTAGAAGTTTATCGAATACAAGAAAAGCCGAGGTGATGACATCCAACAAACAGATGGAGTAGAACTCTATGTAAGCATGATCGTTACAAAACAGCAGGAAATATAGTATTGTAGGAATTTAAAAGTGGCCAAAGCACCAGATAGAACTAAGGGACCTGAAGCAAGTCGTAGGATAGGAGAAGAGGAATATTAGAGCACTGTGCAGCGTGGGGAAGAAGGAGTCAGGGTAGGAACGCAAAGTGACCCTGACGGTCCTGTATTGATGCGAGCAACGATCCTTGAATACTGGGGACCGAAAAAGCGTGAAAGTGCTGGTGACGAAGTTCTCCAGGCCTGTATGTGGAGTTAGATGACATAGCAGAGTGAGAATTGACACTGAAAGAGCCTGAAAGACCAGGGACGCGTTAAAGTAGACGTCGTGCAATGGAATGGGCAGATCATGGTATGTCATTTTATAACCAATAGAGAGAAGGTTTGGTGGGAGATTGATGACAGTATACAGATTAGAAGTGGAGTTAATGAGGGATATGATGAGGTCTAGACGAAGGTGGAAGGATAGTGCTGAAACAGATTTTTAACTAGAGTTGTGACCATCCAGGAGTGTGAGAAGTTTGTGCGGTATAAAGCAAATTGGGATGAAGTGGTTTAGGGGAGAACAACTCTACCAGTAACCTGTGAGAGCAAGAAGTGAAGCAGCTGGGGTAAACCGTGAATAAGAAGAGGATGGAGTGAAGGAATTTTAAGATAACTTTATGTAGACGATTAAATCAGACATACGAGAAACAGAATGAGAGAGGCTGAGGTTGCTTTCTCCTGCTTTCCGGCACCACCAACTTGGAATGAGTAACATGTAGTGAGAGTACTGTAGAATAAAGTCATTGTACTGCCACTAAAGTAATATAAACCAGAGAAAAACAAAATCACATGAAATAAAGGTATGGTATTGGCGCCAGAATGAAACAAAATTGCATAAAAGTCCAGGATATGAGAGTCAGAGTAAAACAGAATCACACAACATAAAGTTAAGGTATGGGAGCTAATCATATAACATATAGCATGAGTATGAGAGCCAGATTTAACATATTGCATGAGTATGAGAGCCAGATTTAAACAGTCACATAACATAAACCTGTGCTATGAGAGCCGGGGTAAAACAGTATGAAAATCAGCGTATCACAGAGTGACTGTATCAAAATAAGCGTATAACAGAGTAACTATCAAAATCAGCGTAAGACAGAGTGACAATATGAAAATCAGCGTAAAACAAAGTGGCAATATGAAAGTCAACGTAAAACAGTGACAATATGAAAATCAGCTTAAAATGAGTGACATTATGAAAACCAGCGAAAGAGAGAGAGTGACATTGTGAAATCAGTGTAAAACGAGTGACTATGAAAATCAGCGTAAAATAGTGACATTACGTTTAATCTGAGCGAGAAGGTCCACATCCACTACCAGATTCAACTCTGCGATGCAGTCTTTCAAAATTCCGATTACTAAGTCCAGCAGTTCTTGGGTGAGGTCTCCGCAGAGTATGTCAAGGTCCTTGAGGCAGTCTAACACGTTGTTCTTGCACAGGTTTAACAGCGGCAGCTTACATACTACTCCGACTGTAGAGGGTTGGGAGAAAATGGTTATTAGAGGCGGGGAGAAAAGAGGGAGGCACGGAAGGCATATGAAAGAGGGAGGAGGAAAAAGGGAAACAACGGAGGAAACAGGAAGGACGGAGAAAACGGAAGAGCAATTGGTAGACAGTTGAAGGTAGTGAATCTCTCCTTCACCTATTGCTTTGACTGTGGAGAGTTCAGGAGGGTGTTAGTAGAAGAGCAGGCTGAGGAGGAGGCAAAGGAAGAACGGAAATGACTGAGATAAGCGGAAAAGAACGGGGAGGCAGAGAGAGAGAGGAAGAAAGGCCCTTCCTCATATGCAGCTTTGCGTGTGTGAATGGTTTAGACTTTAGAACATAGGAATATAAATCTAAGTGTATTATCTGATGGAAGTTTTGGTAGGTTCGACCCATCCATTACTACTAAAATATTGCAAATAAAGTAACTTCTTTATAGTAAGCTTGTGACAATAGGAGATTGACCCTGAGTTATAGAACGACTGCGAAACTGTCTTTCAGCAATCTCCATAAGTGGGTATTGAGTAAATGAATGAGTGAGATGGAGCATCCTTTGGAGTATGAGTGAACCTGCATGGGGTGAAGCGAGTGTGAGTGTTTGTGGGAGTTAATTAAGACTGAGGGAGTGAGAGTATATAGTAGAAACGTTCTTTCAGCTGCGTTAGCTTTAGTGCCTGTGTGAATGATATGTGTAAGTGAATCAGTAAGTACAATAAATACTGCTAAATGGATGTGTGTGTGTGTGTGTGTGTGTGTGTGTGTGTGTGTGTGTGTTATATCTGATACCATCTGATACCAGCGAGTGTACGAATGCCTGTGTGAATGAATATGCATGTTAAAAGGAGAACCATCGAATGAGAGTGACATTCAGACGGCAACCAAAACACAACCACATACGAATCCCATCAAGAAGAGAGCCAAGTAAGCCGCTGGACCCGTCGCAGGGCAATAGACTCAGTGCCTGACTTCCTCCGGCCAGAAGACCCATGACGAAGAGGCTAAGAAGGGCGATCCTCATGGTGGTGGTGGTGGTGGTGCCTGTAGGGGAGAGCGAGAGAGTGAGTGTGAGAGTGGGGACGGTAGGTGAAGGGAGGGAGCGTGGAGAGTGAGTTGCAATGTAATGAAAGCAAATAAGGGGAGGGAGAGTGAAGGATGTGTTAGGAGTGAGATGGGAAGTGGTAAGCGGAGGGAGAGTGGGCGATGAATGGGGAGTGTGTGTGTGGGATTCGGGAAGGAATATAGAGGGAGGGAAATTGGGGGATGAGTGAGGAATGTCTCTGAAAGTCGGAAAGGAATGTAAAGGGTGGGAGAATGGAGCGTGAGTGGGGAATGAGTATGGCAGCGGTAAGGCAGGTAAAGTGTGGGAGAGTGAGGGATGAATGGGCAGCGAATGAGGAAGTGGTAAGGCAGGTATGAGAAGGGAGCGTGAGGGATGTGTGGGGAGTAAGTGTCGGAGTGGAGATGGAAAATGAGGGAAGGGTGAGCGAGGAGTGGAGAATTAGTAGAGTTACCAGCTTATATTCCTTTTAACTGTAATTTGTCCCAGATTTACGTGTTTTTGCAGCTTATTTCACGCACATCAGTGGTAGGATATGACAAAGCTTCGTCGTTATATCTTCATATTCTGGTGTTAACCTCTTATTGCAAATCAGCATTCACGATGGAGAGATTATGAGAGAAAATAATAAAGTTAGAGAAAAGTAATGCCAAGAGAACCAAGGATCCAACAACTCCCGATATATTTTTTAAATTCTTCGGTAAAGCTCTTTTCCTGTTAACAGATACTCAGCGATTAAAAAAAAAAAAAAAAAAACAAGAAATGAAATCTTTCTTGAATTTTTCTGTATATTACCAAGAGGGCATAAGGTAATAAAATCATGGCTATAGATCTTGAGTGAGTGATTATCAAAGTGTCATCGAGATTTCTTGCCGCAAATGTACACAATTAGAGTAACTTACTTTGCTCTAGGATGTAAAAGCTTTCGGTTTTCTCTAAGTTAATCCAGCAATTTAGGCAATTCTCTGGCAGTGTTTTTCGCATAACTAAGAAAATCAGATGGTTTTACCGCTTACATAACAAAAACGATTTAGTACAAGTGAAAGGATAACCAGTGTTAATAGAGATTTTTACATTTTTTCACAACGAGAAGTGCCCAGAGGTGAAGAAGTCTTAAGAGGTGGCACGTATAAAATGGGTTGTATCTGAATTAAATTCACAAATGAGGTTACCTGATTCTTCGCTGTGCAAGAGAAGGTGAGTGGAGTGAAGTGGAGAGGTGTGGATTTCGTGTTTTATAGGGAGATGAAACCGAGGAGAATGTAAGGGGAGATGGAAGGGGGGATGTACAGAAGTAAGGGTGAGGTAGTGGGTGGAGAATGGGGCTGGTGGAGGTAAGAAGGAAGGAGAGAGGAGGAAAGAGGGGACGGAGAAGGGAGGGAGCTAGTTAAGGGGGTGCGGTGAGAAAGAGAGAGAAGGAGGGAGGGAAAGGGGGAGCAGAGCATGCAAGGAACTTGAGAGAGGAAGGGAGATAATTAGGGGGAGTGAGAAGAGGCGAGATGGAGGAAAGGAGAAAAGATGGTAATAGAGAGGAGGGGAAGGTGGGTAGTGGAAGGAGAGAGAGAGAGAGAGAGAGAGAGAGAGAGAGAGATGGGGGGGTACGTCTATGCCAGATGATCTGCTGTTAACAGTTAAGATTTACGTTGTTCCCAGACTGTTTTATGTCAGTAATAAAAAAACATGGAGAACTGAATTTAAACACACACACACACACACACACACACACACACACACACACACACACACACACACACATGGTTAGGGAAAGAATACGGTAGAATATAATAGTCTAAGTATGATTTTTTTTTTCTCTCTGTTTTCTTTTAAGTGTCCTCAGTACAAACATACATACCTTAAGGGAGACATGGATTAGGTCTTGCATTCATTAACTTCTTTACTGCCAGATTTCTCAGCAGAAGTAGAAAAATAAAGCCTGTTATTAGGAAAATGTAATACTTCGTCTGATCTAATCCAATCATCAGTTCTTTCACCATAATATTTTCATCATTTATTGTTCCCCTTTAAGTGTGATAGGAGTGTGAGTTTTCAGTAAGAAGTTAGGAAGTACACTTAATCCAAATAATATAATTAAACGGATGATGGGTTTCAGTACACAGGTGACAGGTGGTTTCAGTACATATGTAATTTGTGGTTTCGCTTTGATTGTTGCTGATCGTGTTTTTTTTTTTTTTTACAATTTTTCTGAAAGAATTATTTACTTCATAATTATGTGGCATAAAGTTTTTTCTTCATTCCGTACTGATTAAATTACTGGCCATGTATAACTATGAGGAGTTACTGGAGAATATGTTCATTGGTTCATTGTTACCTACTCCTAGAAGGTTACGTTTTACCCCACGTTAGTTTGTTTGTTTGTCTTTCTGTATGTTTGTCTTTCTTTTTATAGGATTACTCTAAAAGGCATGAATAGATTTTAATGAAATTTTGTGGAAGGGTGGGCCATGCACCGTGGAAGAATTGATTACATTTTCGGCCCCATCTGGATGCGGAGTATCCCGCACAATATTTTGCAAAAATTGTCAATGAATTTCACTGAAATTTTGTGGAATGTTAGGACATCGACCAGGAAAGAATTGGTTAAATTTTGGGACAAATCTGGATCCGGATCCCTTTAAGTTGCAATGGCATTGTCGGAGGTATGCGCTCTGTCAGTGCCTTCCAGTTTCAAAATGTTAAGAGGGAAGGTTGTAAGGATGGTGTTCTGATACTTGCTGAACAGGAGATACTTGGTGAAGGAACATAACCCTGAGGAGCACCACACCTGAGTGCTTTAGAAGATTTGTGACACTGCTAGTGTTGTCCTCGTTATTATAATTACCTCTGCCAATGTGGTTATGTTTTGACAGACCTTGGCTTGTTTGTATGTTTGTTTGTCGGTCTGTTAGCTTCTTTACTCAAAAAGTTATGAACGGATTTTGATATAATTGTGTTGATGGTTGGGCCATGGGTCATGGAAGAAATGATAAGATTTTTGGGCTGATCCGGATCCGGAGTATCCCGCACAATATCTGAAAAATTTCTCTTTGATTTTAAATGTTATTTTGTGGGAAGGTGGGGCATGGAGCAAGAAAGAATTGATTAAATTTGGGGGCGCATCGGGATCCGGGTCAGCATCCTGTATCCTGGGATCCGGATCCGGATCCTTTTTAATGGCAGTGGCATTGGCGGAAGTATGTGCTCTCTCAGTACTTTCTTCTTATTATGGCATTAGTGATGATGATTACTTGCATTATTATTTGTTAGTATTGCGTGTCTGCCCTTTGCTCTTTACCTTCCTTCGTCTTCTGTTTTTCTTTCCTTCATTCTTTCCTCTTCCTTCTGCCTACAGGTGACTTTACACTCCCTCTTCTGTCTTTCTTACCTTCATTCTTTCCTCTTCCTTCTGCCTATGGGTGACTCTAAACTGAGTGACAAGGCAAATGGTTTCCTTTACACCAGGAAACCATTTACTCCGCTGGGTGGTAACCATATAACTAAATTATGGGGTCGGGTGGTTTAGTGGGCAATTATGGCTCTCCAATCCGATTGGGCCTGTGCAGGTTTATATCCAAGGAGTGGTTATGGCTTATTACTCACGTCATGCCACTCAGGATGAGTCAGGCTGGTCACTCACTCCAAGTGTCAAGAGCAACTTGCCGAGCCCCCGGTTTCTACACTTCTCATCGGGCAACATAGGATTCGATGTTAGATGGATGGATTAATATAATAATAATAATAATTATAATAATAGTTAGTAGTAGTAGTAGTAGTTGTTGTTGTAGTAGTAGTAGTAGTAGTAGTAGTAGTAGTTGTAGTATTTATTATGATTATGATGATCATGATCTTGATGAATATTATTATTATTATTATTATTATTATTATTAACTCGGAAATGGAGGTTATGTTTTTCCCTTCAGTGGTTTTTCTGATAACAGGATTACTCAAAAAGTTATTAACTGATTATGATGTAATTTTGTGTAAGGGTGGGCCATAAGCCAAGGAAGAAATTACTAAATTTTTTGCCGGATCCGGATCCGGATCCGGAGAATCCCGCACAGTATCTCCAGAAGTTGTCTATGAATTTCACTGAAATTTTGCGGAATGGTGCCCCTTGGAAAAAGAAAGAATTGTTTGAATTTGGCGGTGGATCTGGATCCGGGTCCTATATCCACAGTTCCGGGTCTGGGATTACTGAAAAAGTTATGAACTGGATTTGATGACATTTTTTGGAAGGGTGGGTCATGGATCGAGGAAGAAATGATTAAATTTTGGTCCGGATCCGAATGCGGATCCGGGGTATCCCACACAATATCCAAAATTTATCTTATGAATTTCACAGAGATTTTGTGGAATGGTTCGCCATGGACCAAGAAAGACTTGTTTAAATTTAGGGTCGGATCCGGATCAGGATTCTGTATCCACGGATCCAGATTCGGGATTGCTTAAAAAGTTATGAATATATTGTGATGAAATTTTGTAGAAAGGTGGGCCATGGACCATGGAAGAAATGATTAAATTTTTGGGCGGATTCAGATCCGGTGTATCCGGCACAATGTCTCTAAAAGTTCTCTGTGAATTTCAATGAAGGTTTGTGGAAGGGTGGGCCATGGGTCAGCAAAGAATTGATTAAATTTTTGGGTGGATCCCTATCCTCTATCCACGGATCAAGATCCTTTTTAATGGCAATGGCGTTGGCAGAGGTATGCTCTGTTTAAAGACTTTCTAATCAATCTTATTGCTTCTTATAGCCGAGGTCGACCGATCAATTGCACCTCCACCAACTTCTACCTTTCATTTCCTCCACTTACCACGCACTGGATTTCTCTCTTATCACTTATTATTTCATAAAAATTTCATTCCTTCTCAGATATACTCTTCTTACTAATAATTCCCGACACATTAACACATCTGACTCTGCCAATTTCTCCTGTAATTGGCTAAATGGTAAGATAGAGCTGGTGAATTTAGGAACATATTTCTTAAGGTAATGAAGTTAATAAGCATCTGCTGGTGTGGCGTGAATCATTTACCTTCAGTATGCTTCTGGGAGGAGGAACACATGTTTAAGTATAAGGAACAGAAGCCTGCAAGCTGGTGTTAGGTGCGGCCACACTTGTTGGAAAAATGTGATCGACAAGACGAAGCGACCGACCGGGTGAGAGCCGCTGCAGTATCTGAGTCATAACGTTGGACGGACCCCTGAGCCTTCGTTTCCTTTTGTCAGTCACATATTTGGAGCAAGTGTGGCCGCTCACTTAGACACGCTTAGATACACATTAGACACCATTAAAGCATTTGCCCGCCTCCCCGCGCGCGCGCACGCACACACACACACACACACACACACACACACACACACACACACACACACACACACACACACACACACATCGCTCGCTGGTGCAGTGGTAACGTTCTCGCTTGCCAACTGGTGGACGGGAGTTCGCGCCTCGCTCAGATTGCGAAAAGTTTCACTGACGAAGTGGGTGGTTACTGTCCCCCTTGAGGAAGGGGACGGGTGTGTTCGCGTGTGTGAAGGTCACAGCCTTGCCCTTAGATCGGACTATATGAGCTCTCAGCTCCCTTCCGGGAGGGTAAAAAGCTGACGATCACGACCATCAAGTGATCCTGACCGACCCGGTGAATTACACACACACACACACACACACACACACACACAAACAGCAGCCTGAGTCAGTCCACACTGCATGGCAAAGACCTCTGTCGTCTTTTTCCATCCCGTCCTTCAATATTAGCTATTAGCCTGGTCCATGGAATACCAGCAAATTTCGGCATTTGATGTCTCTATTTCGCTCTTTGTCTGGCTCTTCCCCTCATACATGTCGGGCTTGCATTTCCGTTGCCCTGGTTGTCCGTCTTTTGTCCGCTATACCAGGGACTTGCCCTGTCCATATTATCTACCTTTTTCCCTTATCCACGAATCTTTCTTTTCATGTCTAAAAGTTGTCTTAGTTGCCTGGTTATTAACTATACTGTAATATGGTCAACTGTCGCGTAGCTACCAAACATTCCGGTTTGTTCACATGACCGGTGTGCATCTATAGCAGAACTAATTCATATATTCTCTTAATGTTTACTTTAAACATCTCGCGAATAGTCTAAAGGCTGGTAGTATTAAACTACCTCTTCGCACGAGCAAGCTCTACGTCGCGCCAGCCGTAGTTTTAAATCGAAGAGGTTCCTCGTACGGCGCTCGAAGAGGTCTCTCGGGGTTGAAAGTACTGGAATATGAAGCAGGAGCATCACCCGCCTCTTCCCAAATATCTTCGTATCTTTTTTTTTTTTTGCTGATATCATATTCATGTAAGTAGTTAGTACCTTTACATTCACGAAATGCATTTGCAAATTTTTAAATGTTTGTTATTATTTTTGTGTGTGTGATACTATCTTTATTTACAGATTTTTAGGAGACTGGTGCTACCCGTTTACGATCAAACTACTGCTACCACCAATTTTTCTTCTTCCTCTAGCCTAACCTAACCTAAGTTAACCTAGATTACTAGCACACTAACGTAAACTAGTACTAAGAAAACAAACCTAACCTAACAGACTAACCTGAACTAAGATAACTAACCTAACAGATTAACCTAAATAACTAACACACTAATCCGAATTAATACTAAGAAAACAAGCCTGACCCAACCCAGACTTTCGTGAATGAGAACAAGATGCAAACATTATACACAAAACTGACACTAGCGGGCATACTCCCATCCGAACCTGTCATAATCGTTATCACCATCACCCTAATCATATTTACCACAATGCTCATTTTACTCTAACTTGACCTAGAAATGCCTGGTTCCCATCTTCATTGCTGAGTTGTAACAATAGATTAACACTAGAAAGTTATACTAGTCGCGAAGAAGTGCTATGAAAAGCGTGAAGTCATGTAGCATTATTTTTCTGCCCCTGAACTACGTAAAATAAGCTGCAAATTCACGAAATTCAAAACCAAGTTACTGTAAAAGTACCATAGTAACTGGAGTGGGCGAAGCTGAGACATAAAAACCAAAGGATAAAGATGGAGGAAGGAATTAAAGAAGAATAAGGAAAATATAAAAGTATGAGCGTTGTTAGGAGCAAGAAAAACAATTATTGCATTTTATTATTATCTTATTATATTTTCCTGTCCATGTTTGTTACATTTTTCGATTTTGTCTCCATCTTCTTCCATCCTCTCGTTTCCCTCCATCTCTCCTCTTGACTGCTTTCTTTTCTCTTCATTACCTTCTGTACTTCCTTCATTCGCTCAGTTAGTCGTCTCTCTCTCTCTCTCACACACACACATCCTTCAATTATTCTCCCATCAATACTCTGTTTTACCCCTTCCTTTCTTTCCTTCCTTCCTTGTTTTTTTTTTTTCCCCCACTTCATCATCATCATCATCATCATGGTATCCCCACTCAGATTAACCATGTAATTCTCCTTCCTTTCCTCCAAGTTCTTCTCCCCATCCCTCCTGTCCCCTCCCCTTCTCCCCTCCCCCTTATTTCTTCCCACCCCATGATTTTCCATCCCCTCAGCCTATTATTTTATTTCCTCTATTTCCTCTCCCCCTTTCCCCTCCCAGTCATTCCCTTCACTTGACCCCCATCACCCCCCCCCCTCAGGGAAGGGTAGGGAATGGGGGAGGAGGGAAGGGAAGGTGAGTGATTTGGTGTATTAGAGGAGAGGGGAATTACTGATGAGGAGGGGCGAACAGGGAAAGAAAAAGGTTGATGGGGAGGAAGAACAGTGGGGAGGAAGGGGAAGTAATGAGTTTGTTATGGAGAGAGAGAGAGAGAGAGAGAGAGAGAGAGAGAGAGTCATTAACTTTAATATCTAGATCCTTTCACAGATAAACGTATCGAAAATTAATAGTGATTATGAATAAGTAAGAAATAAATAATTAAAACTGACGGAATAGTGGGTTTTCCGTCATTAAAAAAAAACACACACACACAATTATCTGTTTGGCCGTGAGTATATTTGGTGCTGAATGTGATGGAAATACAGGTGTTAGATTTAAGCCCTTCAGTGCGAAAAGTCTATCCACAGGGGAATAAAAAAGTGAGGCTTGCAAGAGTAAAAAAAATCATTTCCTAGGCTATACTGAAAGGGTTAAAATAGGCCAATTAAGGATATGATAATGGATGATTGGGTGGAATTCTCTCTCTCTCTCTCTCTCTCTCTCTCTCTCTCTCTCATATAGACCCCTGTTTGGCATCCCACGTAGTCAAGTCTGTGTCAACTTCCTCTTCCTCTTACCTACTTCCTTCCAGCACCTCTTAAGTGCCTCTTGGACACTTCAAAGGATCCTAAAACATCTTCACAGCCACTTACTCTCCCTCCCAACACCACACGGAAGAGTCTGTGCCTACTCTCTCTCTCTCTCTCTCTCTCTCTCTCTCTGGTAAGCCTGGTGGGTGTGATGTGGACCTAATAAGTTGGTGTGTTACTGATCAAAGCAAAATAAACTGTGAGAGAGGGAGGCGTGGAGGGAAGGAGGGAGGGTGAGGGAGAGGAATGGGAGAGAGGGGTGGAGAGAGGAGGGAGAGTGAGGGAGAGAGGGAGGGGTGGAGGGAAGGAGGGAGGGTGAGGGAGAGGAATGAGAGAGAGGGGTGGAGAGAGGAAGGAGAGTGAGGGAGAGAATTGAGAGAATGAAGGGTGGAGGGTAAACGGAGGGAAGGGTGAGTGAAACGGGTTAAAGAGAGAGGGACGGAGAGAAGATTGAGGAAATGTGAGGGAGAGGGTTAACAAGGGGGGGGGGTGGAGAGAAGACGGAGGCAGGGTGAGTGGGAGAGAGGTGAGAGGGGAAAGGAAGGGAGGGGGAAGACAGAAAGGAAGGGAGGAATAGAAAGAGTGTGAAGATGTCGACGAAGGGAAATTGTACGAGGGAAGGAGGAAGCAGACAAAGATGATTTTAGGAATATATATATGCATAGACACATACATATTCAGAGAGAGAGAGAGAGAGTTCAACAACGACAACACAAAATATGGGATTCTGCGGAAGTGTCTGTGAAAGTAGGACCTTTGTGTGTGTGTGTGTGTGTGTGTGTGTGTGTGTGTGTGTGTGTGTGTACCCCCTCAAGATCACAAGCAAACTCTCAGGAAGCAATTTTAAGAACATGATTACTCTCCCTCCCTCCTCCCTCCTCCCTCTCCCCTTCCGCCTTCTCTCTCCCCTTCCACTTTCCTCCCTTCCATCTCTCCGACTTTCCCTCATCTTTCCTCCGCCCTGGCTCTCTTCTGTCTCTCCCTTCCACCTCTCCATCTCACTTTCTTCCTCCCTGCTGCCTCTCACTCTCCTCCCCTTTCTCCTTTCTAAATTCTTTTCTACAATCCTTGCTCTCTCTCTCTCTCTCTCTCTCTCTCTCTCATCCTTCTTCCAGTGGATAAATTCATGCAGCAAATCACACAGAAAACACACACACACACACACACACACACACACACACACACACACACACACACACACAAACCGAATTTTGGAAACAGTTACGAAAATGACAGAAAGTTATAATTAACAGCCAGCAAAACGTCAGTCATAATGACAGAGCGACAGGCTGGGTTTAGTAAATGGTTTTCACTACTACTATTACTGCTGTTACTACTACTACTTCTCTCTGTGCGTGTTTCTCTCTCTCTCTCTCTCTCTCTCTCTCTCTCTCATACACACACACACACACACACCGCTCGCTGGTGCAGTGGTAACGTTCTCGCTTGCCAACTGGTAGACGGGAGTTCGCGCCTCGCTCAGGCTGCGAAAAGTTTCACTGACGAAGTGGGTGGTTACTGTCCTCCTGGAGCAAGGGGATGGGTGTGTTCTTGTGTGAAGGTCACAGCCTTGACCTTAGATCAGACTATATGAGCTCTCAGCTCCCTTCCGGGAGGGTAAAAGCTGACAATCACGACCATCAAGTGATCCTGACCGACCCGGTGAATTACACAGCTTTCCCAGGGACACAGAAATAGCCTACACATTTTGACCCAAGAGGCACACAAGTAAAAAATAAATGTGAAAAAAAAAAAAAAATCCCCATCGAAACTATACGGGAATTCTGCTGAGCTGTACCAATCATTATGGAATTTATATAGAAAACTGAGCGAGACGTGGAAAGTATAATCAGAGCTTTCTCATCGAAACATTTTGAAATTCTTATATGTCCCGTGACATTTTTGAAAAATATGGTATGTAGTACTAATATAAACTTGGAGAAGACTTGTAGTAATCCGAAATGTTATGAGATAACGAAAACTATGAAATGATTACAAAATGGCGAGTGAAACATTGTGGAATACTTACACATTATACGCGAAAGTTTGTGGCATAATTATAACATGAACGAAAATATGTGGACTAATACTGGCAGAGAGAAACATTGTGTAATAATTATAGCCTGAGGCGCGTCCAGACGTGCTCTCGAACATACGTTAGCAACACGGCTGGCAACATGTTCGGGAACATGTATACAGCAGTATTTGGACAAATGTAGGCATACATGACTCAGTGCAGCTTACGAACACTGGCAGCAGAGGCGATGGGATACGTGTGTCCATACCAGGCAGCTGAGACTTCATGATGATGCTGTCAACATGATCTGGACGCTGCTGTTCCGAACATGTTTGCAGCGTGTTCGTTACTGTGTTGCTTACATGTTGCCAGCACTTGTTCGAGCATACGTGTGGACGCGCACTAAGTGAAACATTGTATAATAATTACGGCATGCTGAGCGAAGCATTATGGAATAATTATAGCCTGATGATTGGAACTTTGTGGAATGATACAGGCATACTGAGCGAAACATTGTGTGATAATTATAGCCTGTGGAGCGAACCTTTAGAATAATTATAGAATATTGAGAGAAACGAATGAATAAGGCATGTTGAGCAAAAGTTTGTGGAACAATTAATGCATGCTGAGCGAAACTTTGTGGAAAAATGGCATGGGGAGCGAAACTTTATGGGATGTCTGTAGAGTATAAGGAACGAAACAGCAATACAGACACACCGATGCTTTGAAAAATTGATAGAGCATTTTTGTTTGTCTTCATTATTTCTTCATTTTTATTTGATGTACGTATCGATTTCTGTTTCCTCCCCCTCCTCCTCCTCTGCCGCTTTCCTTCTCCCACACGTCTTCCCTTACCACGTAAAATGGTCATATTGGCTCGTACAAAAAAATAAATAAATAAATAAATACATAAAAACGCTTGACAGCCTCTCTCTCTCTCTCTCTCTCTCGTTTTAATATCGACATCTGGTCCCCAAACCCAATAAAACTCAATAAATTACGTTTTGAATATTCACATTAAATGTTCAGTTCCACGAATATTTTTTGAGTAACAAAAAAAAAAAAAAAAAAAAAAAAAAAAGCATGAAAGATGGAACACATACATAGGTAAAAAAAAGTCTGTTGCGTTACCCATAAACACCCACCCACACTCACACACCCACACCCACACACACGATTGCAACCTTGGCCGGTCGAATCGTGTAATGTAAGCGAAATGGAGTGATACTTAAATTATAATCAAATCAGCGCGCGGATGTTATTTCAAAGGTTGTGTTATTGTGTAATCGATTAAATAACAGTTAACACAATCTCTTCCCACCCACACTGCCCTCTTCAACCCCGTACTGGCAGTCATCACAATTGTTGCTTGTAATACAATACTTAAAGTGACAACTTGGGACAAAGAAGAAAATCATATCACACAGTATAGAAAACGGGATCTAGTTGCAAAGAATAAATGTGAGACTTGTGTAAACGTAATTTAAAGCTTAACGCGTGTAAACGTGAATAAAGATGACCCTTGTAAATGTGGATAAAGGGTAGCAGTGTGTAAATGTGAATGGAGGGAAACTCGTGTAAATGTATATGGAGGGGCAACTCGTGTAAATGTTAATTAAGGTGAGATTTGTAAATGTGCATACACTAAAATTTTTCTCGATTTTATTTAATTTTTTCCGCTTAGAGCAGATTTTAAAAAGCCAAAAAAAAGAACGACGGAAAAGGAAGACTGAATGTCCGGAAGAAAACGGGAAAGGAAGAATGAGATCACAAAAAATAATAGTAGTAGGACAGTAAAGACGGAAAGAGGGGAAAGAGAACTGCAAATGTTAGTATAAATCAATCATTTCTTAAGATTATTTTGTGGATGGTGCAAGTAGAGAAGAGAGAGACAGAGAGTCAGGGATGGGTATCGAGAAAGAGCACGGACAATGAGAGAGTGGATTGGTCATCGAAAAAAGGAGAGAGAGAGAGAGAGAGAGAGAGAGAGAGAGAGAGATGCGGACGCTCCACTTCCATAAATTACCACGTCCTCCAGCTAATTACCCTACAGTGCCCCCTAATTGCTTGTTGAGTGGTTGGCCAGTGACCTAATTGAGGACTGACGCTCACATAATACTGGATTACCTGCTGTTTTGGCCTTTATATTGAGGTGCATTGACGCCTTTGTAAATTAGTGTTTACTGTAAGACGTAAATCATTGCTGTAGGTGGCTTTATGAGGTGTGTGTGTGTGTGTGTGTGTGTGTGTGTGTGTGTGTGTGTATGTGCCTTTATATTGAGGTGCATTGACGCCTTTGTAAATTAGTGTTTACTGTAAGACGTAAATCATTGCTGTAGGTGGCTTTATGAGGTGTGTGTGTGTGTGTGTGTGTGTGTGTGTGTGTGTGTGTGTGTGTGCCTTTATATTGAGGTGCATTGACGCCTTTGTAAATTAGTGTTGACTAAGACGTAAATCATTGCTATAAGTGGCTTTATGAGGTCTTGTGTGTGTGTGTGTGTGTGTGTGTGTGTGTGTGTGTGTGTGTGTGTGTGTGTGTGTGTGTAATACCCTGTATTCTCAATGACTCTGAGGCCAGTTTCATGATTTAATGTTTTTTTTTTTTTTTTTTTTTTTCTCTTGCTTTCAGGACTCCGTCTCATCCCACCTTTGGTTGGGAAAAAGAGGCGGGATGATGATGATGATGATGATGATGATGAATTTAATATAATGAAAGTATCAGTAGAATGACATGATGGCATGGTATAATAAGCAAAATAACTCGCTGAGCAACATGTGTTGTGAAATCCTTTAAGTCAGTGAGAACACCATCCCTTCACTAAATGTGGTTGAACTGGGATCACAGGCATTTGCTTTGGCGTGGGAGGAACTACTCTCACTGGACCGGAACTCGTCAGGTGGTGTCCGTGAGAATACTTCCGGCTGGAGATGACCAACAGTTTATATCCGAGTATAAGCACATTGTATTGTGATGTTGACGGCAAGGCCATGATGCATCCTGCTGTGTTTGGGATTATGTTAAACACCAAAGTCACAACGCAGGATCAGGTGTGGCTCTTAGTTACAAAAAATAAAAAATAAAAAAAGCCTGACAGTCTCTGTCTCTCTGTCTCTCTCTCTCTCTCTCTCTCTCTCTCTCTCTCTCTCTCTCTCCTTAATTATATATATCTGTCTACCTGTCTATCTACCTATCTCTCCTTATTCATTATTTATTTTCCTTTTTCTCTTTTCGTTATACCTTTTTCTGTCTTTTCCTGTACATCACACCTCCATTCTCTCCTTCCTGTTCTTCCCTTCTCTCCACCCTCCTCACCAATCCACCGGGTTTCCTTCCCCTGCCCCTTCCACTTTTTTCCTCACTCCTCCACTATCTCTTTATCTTCCCCCCTCCTTCTTTTCTACGCCTTCAGTTCTCTTTCTCTCAGTCTCTCTCCTCACCTTCCCTCCATGTCCTTCACACCCCCTCTGTCTTTCAGCCACCACTGTTCCCTCCTTCTCTCCCTCCCTCCCTCACTCCTCTTTTCCTTCTCTCCTCTGTCTCCCTTTCTCCGCTCCTGCCTCCTTCTCTCCCTCTCTCCCCTCCTTTTCTCTCCCCTCCTCCTCTGCCATCCGATTAGAATCAGACACCAAAGATGAGGTCCACATTTCACTCCGGATGGTCACCTTTATTCTCTCTCTCTCTCTCTCTCTCTCTCACACACACACACACACACACACACACACACACACACACACACATTAACCCGTTCACTACAAAACATGGCCACAAAGCTGAATAAAATCGTCAGGAAGAAACATGAATACTTAAGAAATCACGTCACCAGGACTGTACTTCTTTCGCCTTAGCGTGGCCAAAATTTTCTTTCTTTCGTTGTTTATATCACGTAGCTCATTGTCTCTATATTCTTTCCATAGCACTTCATCGTGAGTAGTACGTTAGCCAAGTGTTAAAATCCTGGCACAGTCCTGCACTGAGGATGTAAATGTTGCAAATTTAGGCCAAGTTACAGTGAACAGACTATAATGGACAGAGTTAGAGATATCAAGTCGTTTGCTGAGTTTGTATATCTTCATTACAAAGAATATTCTTCATATAATTCTCGCTACTCAGACCTTTATATTCGGCTCAGGATATAAAATTATCATTGAAGGAGGAACGTAGACTTGATCAAAATATTACCCTTACATCCTTCCTTTTTACATTTTGAAACAATGGATGAAACCTATGGAAATATTCCCCAGTACCTACTTAGAGTTGTATATGGCCAGTAATTTTATCAGTACATGAAGAAAGAATTTAATGCAGCATATAAAGTAAACAGTTAATTCGGAAATATTCGCGTAAGAAAAAAACGCGGTAAGCAACAGCATTCACTGTGAAATTACTTTTACACTCTCTGTCTTGATGCTGCCTCTTTCCTTACACCCCCTTCAACCCCCCCCCCGTCTCTCCATTACCTCCCTCTTTCCTCGTAACTCCCTCTCTCCACCCTCCATTACGTCTCCATATCTTCTCTTTTCTCCAGTACCACCACCCACCTTCCTTCCCCACTCTACATTACATCTGTCACTCCTCCCCTCCCCTCCCAGCTCCAGCCACCTCCCCTCCCCAGCCCTCTCTGCAAATATTCCTGCTCCCATCTTTCCCCTTCCCCTCTCTCCATTTCCTTCCCTTTCCTCTCCTCCCCTCTCCTCTTTCCATTACCTTCCCTACATCCCTTTCTCCCAAAAGCCTTCACACTTGAATATTAAACTGCCATCTTCAGTCTGCCTCCCCTCTCTCTCTCTCTCTCTCTCTCTCTCTCTCTCTCTCTCTCTCTCTCTAGCATAACATAACATGGATAAAATTCTGCAAGTGTGAGCATACTGGGGAGGATACAGTGTGAGGATAATATTTTCTGATTTATATTCTAATGCTCTACATGATGCATGTGCTTAATTTGTTGGTTCTATTATAGCCTGTTCACTTTAACTTGGCCTAAAATTATCATCCGTCCAACTTCAGTGCTGAGTTATAACAGGAGATTAACACTAGAATATGATGGTAGTCACGAGGTGCTACAGAAAGGATGTAGAACCACAGTATTTTCTGCTGCTGACCTACGCGAAATAAGCGGCAAAAGGACAAAAAATTGGGCCAATGAATTTGAGTGAATCTTAGCAGCCTGTAATTCCACACAAATTTCTTGGTCTAAATTATCAAGTTAAATTTGATTCATAATATATATATATATATATATATATATATATATATATATATATATATATATATATATATATATATATATATATATATATATATGCTCTACAGCCCTTCTGTAACACTTCTTCGTGACTAGCATCATATCCCATTGTAAATCTGTTGTTATAACTCCGCATTCAAGATGGAGGGATGGCATTTTAAGGGTAATGTAAGCAGAGGATAATAC
This sequence comes from Coenobita brevimanus, assembly GCF_032717465.1. NCBI lineage: Eukaryota > Metazoa > Arthropoda > Malacostraca > Decapoda > Coenobitidae > Coenobita > Coenobita brevimanus. The sequence continues at coordinate 44,704,688 of NC_137021.1, forward strand.
TGAAATGCATCCGCCATGTTTGATCCAACTTTCGTCTTAGTTTTGTTCTTGTTGTCTGCAGACGATTTTACTTAGCTTATAGAGTGATTTTTATTAACTGTAGGAATTATAGAATCTCACATATACCTTTTTAACTATACTTTTTCCACCATAATATGGTCCAGATTTTTCGTCATTTTGCAGCTTATTTCACGCAGCTCAGTGACAGACTAAGACTGGCCAAAGTTGAGGAAAACGGTATGTATATAGTAAGGGTAACTATAGAATACACCTTGGAGTTGTGTTTTACTGGTGACCTGTCGCGATATTTATGAAAGTTTTAGACAATATTTTCGATACAGTGGTGAATCCAGGAATATTTCTGACGTGTTGCCAACATCACTTTCCAGAATAATGAGGATTTGCCATCCACTTCCCCTCATCCAGTTAAGTAACATTTCATAACCAAGGGTGGTTTGCATGACATTTGTAGGGAGCATTTAACATGATAGCCAGTGAAAGATGAAGTCTGTGCATGTAAAGTACTGTACTGTATATAAATCTTCAGTGTGATCAAAGAGGGGTGTTGGCCGGGCAGCATGGGCAACACCCCTGGATCCGCTCATGCGATAAACAATATTACTTAAAGTTCATAAATCTGACGGCAGGTCACTTGTAAAACTTTCAGTTCCTCCCCCGTGACAGTCAAATATTATCACAGACTCTTTTGTTTCTATACTACTTTTACTGTAACTTGGCCTAAAATTACAGTGCCTTCATTTTTGAGTGCTGAGTTGCACCAGTATATTAGCACTCGAATATAGTACTAATCATGAAGAAGTGCCATGGAAAGGATGTAGAGCCATAGTATTGTCTTATTCTGCCACAGAGCTACATACAATAAATTGCAAAAGGATGAAAATTTAAGCCAAGTTAGAGTCAAAACGGTATATTATTTTGCCATTTTATTCACTATGGTGTGATGTGAAGTGTTTGGTGGCTGCATGAGTGAATATTAACGTGTAGACAGGTATCCATATAATATCTTAAGTTTAGGAGAGTTTACTAATACCGACCCTGGGTGAATGTGGTGGACAACGCTGGGTCTGGCCTTGTGGGGGTGCTAAGCGGGATTATAATATTCTCTCACCTGGCAATTAAAACTGTATAGGCATTACAGTACTATTAATAATTTGTTTTATTAATGGCACTCATACACCAAAGAAATACGGCAGATACGAAATAACCTTGGTTCTTGGTTAGGCCTTCCCGTTACCACACACGAAATTTGATCTTTTATTTTATTTTTCACTGCATTTCTATTTGAAATGAATTTGTGATAGGGTAATAATATTGATTTATATCTGGGGTCCTCTATAGAAGGGAGGGGGGCCCTACGCGGTACTTGTATCGCGTGTATCCGGCTCCCGCCTTGGTGGTGGTGAAGCCAAACTGCTCTGAATGCATTTTGCCGATAATAATCTTCAAGCAAATGTGTCCTGTCTTCCTTATTTTAACCTCCCTTCTCAAGCGACAGAGAGTATCCTTCCTTCCTTCTTACATATTCTTGTATGTGCGTCATATTACAACCACAATTTAACCACTCTTCTCACACGACAGAATGTCCTACCTTCCTTCTTAAATATTCGTGTATGTGCTTCATATTACCATCACATCAAAATACCTCATGTAACACCTTCCATTGCCACACCTGGCAGAGATGTAAGGGCATGTGAAGGCCAACTTTTGCTCAAGGCTGTACAGGTGCGGTCAGGCCTATCGTTCCACTTAGTAGTCGAAAACTTGTGACATACACAATATACCGAAAAGTTTTTCTGGGTTCCGAAGACGGCATCACTGGGTTGCAAAAGTCATTGCTCGGCGTCTTGTTGTTTATCACAAGGAAATGGACTGATCAGCGTCTGCAACAGCACCTGACGAATGCACCTGACTTTAATACACATGACTTGAATACACATGACTTGAATGCACATGAAATACTTGAATGCACCTGACGTACTTCAACTGCAACTGACTTGAGTCGACTCTTCTTGAACGCACATGACGAATGCACCTAACTTGAATACACCTGACGAATGCATCTAAATTTAATGCAACTGACTACAGTGCACCTAACTCCAGCGCACCTGGCTCAAGAGCACATGACCTCCCATGCACCAGACTCCAGTTCACCTGGCTTCACTTCACTTGGCTTATGCACCCGACTCCAGTGCACCTGACTCCAATTCACCTGACTTCATTTGCACATGACTCCAGGGCACCTGACTTCATTTCACCTGATGTACGTGTAGATACAATTTAGACAACTTAAGAAAACCCTATAACAGTGAGTGGGTTTTGAAGGATACAATTAACCCACTTAGTTCGAAAAATCAATCCAAGATTTATAAAAAGAATAAAAACTTTGTAAATGATAAAGAATAAAACAGCAAGTAGACAACAGGAAGATGTGTTGTGTGTGGCCGCAACCGTTTGAGAAGACAGTTTAAGTTTCATCTGTGAAATATTTTATGGCTAACTTATCTGTTTGTACATGTCTGAGTTTGAGCTGCGACACAGTTTCCCTACAACACACACACACACACACACACACACACACACACACACACACACACACACACACACACACACACACACACACACACACAAAGAGAGAGAGAGAGAGAGAGAGGTAGCGTGGGGGGAGAGGCGTGAGGAGAGTGGGGGTGGGGAGAGGGAGAGTGAGGAGAGAGGGGGAAGCGTTGGCGAAAAGGGTGGAGGGAGGAGAGACGGTGAGGAAGAGAAGGGAGAGAGGGAGGGAGGGGGGGTTAGAAGCAGGAGGAAGAGAAGGGATGAAAAGTGGAAGAAGAGGTTGGGTAGAGGAGGGGGTGTTGGGGAGAGGAGATTGGAGGGTAACGAAGGGGGTGGGGGTAGAGGAGGGGATGGAAAAGTATGGTGGGGGGAGGGGCAGGAAGACAAGAGCTAGGAAAATGAGTGGGCGAGGTAGGGAGATGAGAGGGGAGGAAAAAGTTGGTATGAGTGAAAGTGAGTATAGAGGAGAAATAAGGGTGGTGAGGAGAAGAGAAGGTGAAGGGTTTGGTACTGTATGCAGGGAGGTGGGAGGTGTGTGCCTGGTCAGATGGAGGGTTGCAACATCGTAGCGTTGCCTGTGTTTTTCTTTTATTTCTCTTATTGCATACATTATAACTCGTCTTTCGTTTCTCCATACCAGTCATTCTCTCTCTCTCTCTCTCTCTCTCTCTCTCTCTCTCTCTCAGTAACATGAAGCAATATCCTTCCTGTATCTTACTATCTCTTGGTAAATTGGTCGTTCTTGTTATAAAGTTTTTTCGTATTACAGATCATGGAAAACTGCAGTTTTTAATTTTTTTCCTCAATCTTTCTTCTTTAGTTTCATTTTTGCCTTCTAACCCCCCCACTCTTTTTTTTTTTTTTTTTTTTTTTTTTTTTTTTTTTTTTCCCACCGTTGCTGTCTCCTGCCAGTGTACATGACTCTCCCCTGCGTAATGGACTGTGATAATGACCACCTGCTGTTGTTGTTGTTGTTATAGGTTTATCCACCTGAAGGTCAGGGTGGAAACGGGCAAGTGAAGCCCGTCAGAGTGATGGCGTATCTTTTTTTTTTTTTTTTTATTTACCTTCCTTGGGAGCACCGGGCCAAATAAAGGCCTGCCAGAGCAAATATGAAAATCTGAATAATTAGTGGGGCACAAGGAGAGCTGCTGGTGGTGGAGTTGATTAGAGTTGAGATGTGGGTTCGTTGGAACTGCTGAAAGTAGTTCATTGAATTAATTCTCGAAAGAGGTCGGGGTTCTTCTTTAAATTTCCAAGGACTGTGCTAGCGAGTTCTTCAGGGTCGATGTCGAGGGCCTGGAGAGGGTCGAAGCTGGCGTGCTGAGGAGTCGGGAGTTGAAGTATGTCTGCGGGCCCGTGCTTTTATAGACAGGGGGTCGGAATGCCACGGGGGCCTGGGGGGGGGGGAGCAGCTTTTAACGGACTAAGAGAATTAAGGGGGTGTAATTGTAACGGGAGTTACTTATGGGGGTAAAATTATCCCAGTTAAAATTCTACCTACCTATCTGTTGCCAAACGCCTTAATCCAGTAAAGGGTGGCCACAAACAAATCGCCTCCATGATGCCCTGTCTCCCGCCTTTTCACTGCCCTGCTCCCAGCTCACACCCCCCTCTCTCATATACCTCTCCGCTTCATCCCTTCATCTCATCTTTGGCCTCCTCCTCCCTCTCCTCCCCTCCACCTCTCTCACATACACTGTCCTCATCAGTTTCTCATTCTCCATCCCCTCCATATGGCCAAACCACCTCAATGTATTTCTCCTAACGCTTTCTATCACATCCACATCCGCACCACAACACTCCTTCACATCCTCAATTGTCAGTCTGTCTCTCCATGTGATTCCACATGCTCCTCTCAAATAACTGATTTCCACTGCTCTCACTCTTGACTTTTGTCCCTCTAACAGGGTCCAAGCTTCACTTTCATACGTTAGAGTTGGCATCACAAAACTGTCTTGTAGTAACTTTTTCACTTCCATGCTCACTTCCCTGTTTCTTATCATTGCTTTCAAGGAATCAGCAACCTTTCTTCCTTGTTGTACCCTTTCAAGCACTTCACCCTCCAAACTTCCATCCTTACTCATCACACTACCCAAGTACTTAAACGCACTCACATTATCCATTTCCTCCTCATCCATCCTCACTGTACTGTACATTCACTGACTTCACTTCTCTTGAAGACCATAACTTTACTCTTCCCTACATTCACCTTTAGATTCCGTTTCTTACACTCTTCCCAAATTCATCCACCAAGCCTTGCAGCTCCCCTTCGTCTTCACTTAACAACACAGTATCATCTGCAAACAACAGTACAGGGAGTTTCCAAACACTGCCTTCTTTCATTAGGGCCGCTCTAACATCCACTGCCCTACCGTATATCTCTTTTAAAACCCCATCCATATACAGATTGAACAACCATGGAGACATGACACATCCCTGTTTCAATCCAACCATCAAATAGAAAAATTCACTCGGTTCACAATTCACACGCAGTGCAGCCTTGGCATCCTCATACATACTCTTCACGGCATTCAACAACTTGCCATATACTCCATATATTCTTAATCCTTTCCACAATCCTTGTCTATCCACCCTGTCATATGCGTTCTCCAAATCAATAAAGGCATCATACAACTTCTTTCCCTTCTCTAGAAACTTTTCCACTAAAGATCTAAAGATTTAAATTAAGAGGGTATATTTGTAATAAGTCAGTCATTTGGAATTATAATAGTAGTAATAACGACTTAGGGGGTATGTTTGTAACGATTTTAAGTATTAAGGGAGTATTGTTTTAGCGGGTTAAAAATAAAGAGGGGTATTTTTGTAACGCGAGTAACAAGGGGTATGTTTGTAATGGGAGTCTGCATTAAGGGGGTATAATTATGATGGGGTAAAGAAACAAGGGTGTATGCTTATTAAGGTAAAGGTAAGGTGGCAGCAGATGCCATGAGGTGATCATCGCCGTAATTTTACAAGAGTATTGTGCGCTCTCAGCTGGAAGTTTGCTCACCCTTGTGGAGTGGATGTGGACAGGTGGCACTAAAACAACTGGACAGAATTTAGAACAGAGCTGTCAGAATTATTAATAATCCTATTATTGGAAATGAACTACCTCCCCTACAAGTAAGAAGGAATGTTGCCTCCTTTGCATTATTTTAGATTCTTTTATGGCAAGTGCTCAGACGACGTTGCGTCCATTGTGCCACCTCTCCATGCCTTCCCCTGTGCTACACGGACATCTGGTAGCGTTCATGATTATACTGTCACACTGCCATATTGCAGAACTTATGCTTGTCAAAATACTTTTATTCCCCGGAAGGTATCTCTTTGGAACTTGCTTCTCCAGAATGCTTTCCACCAAAACTTCAACCTGCAGCAGTTAAGTCCAACTATTACAGCTTTTTTTTTTTTTTTTTTTTTTTTTTTTTTTTTATAAGTAGGACACTGTAATCTGGTGTATGGATTCGTTTTTTATTTAATTTGTTTTTCCTTCTGTTCTTCTGGAAAAAAAAAAAACTTTGGCCCTTGAGCCTGTAGTGGGTTATCCTCCTATTTCCTGTGATAAAATACCACCCAAGGTATTACCCTGGGTACTAATTTCACCTGACAACCCACAACTTGTGGCTGGACTCCTGAGTCGATTGATGCCAGCTGCCCGCACCAGGATTCGAACCCTGGCGGGAGAGGCCGGCAGCATTGTAGTTAGGGATGCTGACCACTGAGCCACCGCGGCGTAAAATTAACCTCTTACCTCCCGACTTCACTTCACATGGGATACAGCAGGGATGGCATTCAGCGTACTGTCCTTCACCTACTGGCTCATAGTCGCGAAGCTTACTGTGGTGGAGTTAGGAGACTGTGTAACAGCTTTTCCTTAGCGATGGGGTTTGCATACACCATCTTAAGGTTCGTTGTTTTATTACTTAGATCATTGTAGCACATTGAAGCAGGTGACGTCTTTTCCTTGTCACTGTTGCTGCTGCCTGACAATTGGACTCCAGAAAGATGTCTATATTAACAGGGAAGGGGTGAAGGAAACCTGTATATGCTTCCCCCAGTACCGAAAATCCCCCCAAAGACAAATACCACCGCCAGAACTGACCAAGAGCACCACCAAAAATATATGCCATGGAAGAGTTGAAATAGAGGCTGTGGCGCGTGGACACCAGAGATTTTATGGTTAGTGCTGGAACAGTGGTGGGGATGGGTAGCCTGCAGGCCATGTGGTACAGCGCAGCCAGCACCGTGCTGAAGACAACACACGCCGTTGGCCTTTACCAGGCTACTGCTGAAGCAGAGAGAGAATAACTACTCATCTCTCTCTCTCTCCCTCAACTTTTTTCTCTCTCTCCCTCATTATCTCCTCAACTTTCCTCTCTCACTCATTTACCTCTTCTTTGATAATGCATTTTTTTCCCAGTCCGTAATGTATGCCTGTCAGTATGTATATATATATATATATATGGGTATTATGTGTACAGTAGTATTATATGTACAGTATATAGTATATAGTATGTAAATATGAATGTATTTATGTATGTATGGTACTGTGGTCACAAGCCAGGCAGTCAGTTCTCTTATTTACCCACAGTCCTCCAGTAACTCTAACCTGACCTAACCTCTATCTATCTATCTATTGCCAGACGCCTCAATCCCGTTTGGGGTGGCCACAAACAAATTGCCTCCAAGTCGCCCTGTCCCCCGCCATTTCACTGCCCTGCTCCCAACTCACACCCCCCTCTCTCATATACCTCTCCACCCCATCCCTCCATCTCATCCTTGGCCTCCCCCTCCCTCTTCCCCCCTCCACCTCACTCACATACACTCTCTTCGTCAGTCTCTTTACCCACAGTCCTCCAGTAACTCTAACCTGACCTAACCTAAATTCCATAAACCAGATTTCCACTTTACACCACTCTTGGCTCTTTACTGTTCTTAATTCTTCATTTACCTTCCAGAAGTCTACCTTAACCGAACTTTATTTCCTCAGATCATCCATATTTTTTAACCCGCACTTGCGAAGCTAGAGCAGGTTTTGTTTTCCTCGATGTTGTTTGTTTGTGTGTGTGTGTGTGTGTGTGTGTGTGCGTGCGTGAAAAATAACTTAAACCCGTTTTATCCGATTTCTTCAAGACGAGGTGGAGCGGCAGACAATCAATTTAGAATGTATTTTTATTTTAAGAACAATAAGTCAAAGGTCAAGGTCACAGGACTGTCATAGTTTAATCTGTCAAAGTCACCTTAAGCAAGTTTTCTCTAATTAACACCAAACTTGCAGGAAGGGCTGTGAGTACACATATTCTGAGAACAATAAGTCAAAGTACAAGGTCACAGGACAAGGTCAATTTTGTCCCGTGTGTATGTGTTTGAACAAAATAACAAGGAGTTTCGTTATTTGAACCAAATGGTGAAAATGTTAAGGATCACCCGAGGGGCTGACTTATTCTTTTTGACAACAATAGATAACAGTTGAAGGTCACGTGAGAAGGTCAAATTAAACCGTTTTTTGTCCAGTTTAGACCCAACTTGCAGGAAAGGTTGAGGATAAGGCAAGAACGAAGGGATATGATTTTGAAAAAAGAAAAAATCAGTCAAAACTCAAAGTCACAGGGTAAGGTCAGAGTTCGTGCCTTGTGTTAGTGTGTGAACAGACCACCAAAACTACGTTGATCTAAAGAATAAAAGAAGTGTTGCAGTTCACCCAAGAGGCTGACCTGTTGTTTTAAGAACACGTGGTCAAAGGTCAGGGCCGCATGGCAAGGTTAACTTATTGTTTGTTTGTTTTTATTTAGATCAAAATTCTTGGAAGGGTTCAAGGTAACAATAAAGGAATCGTATTTTGAGAACAGTCTAAGTTCAAAGTCACAGGGAAATGTCAAATATCAAGGTCACAGGGCAGGTTCAACTCAGTCATTTGTGATCTGGTTTGGACCAAATTTCGGGGAATGATAAGATCCAGGCAAAGATGAAGTAACTGTATTTTAAGAACAATCAGTTGGATGTCAAGGCCACAGGACAGAGTCGGATGTTGAGCCTTTAGACCAACTGGTGGGCGTGTGTGTTGCTGTTACTGAGTGGTCCTTCTTGCCTCACTCAAGACTGCATAATTCCTTCATGGCCTTTGATAACGCTTCCCTAACCTTGCACAAGTCTCCCAGGACCTTCCAAAACTTTTTATAACTTCTCTTGGACACCCTTTTTCCCTCTACAACTTTCTATATTTTTCTTGAACACTTTCTCCCTGCATAGCATTCTGTAACTTTTCTCCAACATTCCTTTTCCCTCCACTCCCTCACTAACTCCCCCCCTCCTCTCTCTCTCTCTCTCTCTCTCTCTCTCTCTCTCTCTCTCTCTCTCTTTATCTCTGCGTACAGCGTGAAGGGTGATCCAGTGGCGGGGTTCCTGGTTTCGCGTCTGTACGTAGCGGACGCCACACCAGCGGACTCTGGCACCTACACCTGCTGTTACAACGTTACCTGTGCACCTGTGTTGGTGCTTATGTTGGCAGGTGAGGAACGGAGAGAGAGAGAGAGAGAGAGAGGATAGTAAAAGGGAAATGGAAAACAAATTAGGAAGTGAGAAGAGGGGTGAAGGTGTGTGTGTGTGTGAGAGAGAGAGAGAGAGAGAGAGAGAGAGAGACCTAGAAGGAAAAGTGAAAACAAGTGCGGGAAGTGAGGAGAGAGAGAGAGAGAGAGTAACTGAAAGGAAAAACGAAAACAGGTGCAGGATGTGAGGGGAGAGAGAGAGAGAGAGAGAGAGAGAGAGAGAGAGAGAGAATTAGCCAGGAGTGCAATCGCATCAGGCAAGTTAGTCGCTGAAATGCAGAATAAAACTTTGACATTGCCCTCCCTTATCCTCTTCCCCTCCCCTTGCCCCTCTTCCCTCCCCTTGCCCCTCTTCCCTCCCCTTGCCCCTCTTCCCTCCCCTTGCCCCTCTCCCCTCCCCTTGCCCCTCTTCCCTCCCCTTGCCCCTCTTCCCTTCCCCTTGCCCCTCTTCCCCTCCCCTTGTCCCTCTTCCCTTCCCCTTGCCCCTTTTCCCCTCCCCTTGCCCCTCTTGTCTTCCCCTTGCCCTTCTTCCTTCCCCATGCCCCTCTTCCCTCCTCTTACCCCTGTTCCCCTCCCCTTGCCCCTGTTCCCCTCCTCTTGCCCCTGTTCCCCTCCCCTTGCCCCTCTTCCCTCCCTTTGCTCCTCTTCCATCCACTTGCCCCACTTCCCTCCTCTTGCCCCTCTTCCCTCCCCTTGCCCCTCTTCCCTTAATATCACATCTTCCAAATCCCACTCTTGCTCCTTTCTCCCCTGCTCTCCTTTCCTTCCTCCCTACCCTGTCTTCCCCCCTCTACCTTTATTTCTCCTCTATACTCACTTTCACCTCACCATCTCTTTCCTCCCCTCTCATCTCCCTACCACCCCCACTCAGTCCCTTTACCTCTTGTCCTTCCCCCCTAACATACTTTCCCATCATCTCCTCTACCCCCACCCCCTTTGTTACCCTCCAGTCTCCTCTTTCCCCAACACCCCATCTTCTACCCAACCTTTGCTTCCACCATTCATCATTTCTTCTCTTCCCTCTGCTTCTAAACCCCCCCTCCCTCTCCCCCTTCTCTTTCTCTTCGTCTTTCCTCCCTCCACCCTTTTCGCCAACCCTTCCCCCTCTCCCCTCACTCTCCCTCTCCCCACCCCCCACTCTCCTCACTCCTCTCCCCTCACACCAACCCTCCCCCCCCTCTCTCTCTCTCTCTCTCTCATCCAGGTCTACCCTTCATCCCCTCTCCCACTTCTCAGTAAACCAATCATCTTCCAGTAAGTCAACGACACTCTTATTACTGATAAAAAAAAAAAAAAATGCTCAGATGTAATGAGATGGGAACTTTGATGTGAACTTGCTCTCAATAATTATATATATTTTTTTCTTTAATTTCTCTTCTTGCATACAGTATTGGTCATCTTCCGTTTCTCCATACCATTCAGTCTCTCTCTCTCTCTCTCTCTCTCTCTCTCTCTCTCAGTAACACAAAGCAATATCCTTCCTATATCTTACTATCTCTTGGTAAATTGGTCGTTCTTGTTATAATTTTTTTTTTTCGCATTACAGATCACGGAAAAGTGTAGGTTTTATTTTTTTTTCCCTCAATCTTTTTTCTCTAATTTCATTTTTGAATTCTTACCTCGTTGCCTTCGTCAAACCCCTCCCCGTCCTTTCATGGCATATTCTCCCCGTTCTCTCTCTCTCCTGCTAGTGCACATGGCTTTTCCCTGCTTAATGGACTGTGATAATGACCACCGTCTGCGGGCCCGTGCTTTTATAGGCGGGGGGTCGAAGTGCCACGGGGGCCTGGGCGGGGGGGGATGTTTGTAACGGGACAAAGAATTAAGGGGGTGTAATTGTAACGGCAGTAACTTTGTGGAGGTAAATTTATCCCGATTAAAATTAAGAGGGTATATTTGTAACGAGTATAATATTTGGAATTTTAATAGTAGCAATAATTTAGGTGGTATGTTTGTAACGATTTTAAGAATTACGGTAGTATTGTTTTAACGGGTTAAAAATAAAGCGGGGTATTTTTGTAACGCGAGTAACAAGGGGTATGTTTGTAACACGAGTAACAAGGGGTATGTTTGTAACGCGAGTAACAAGAGGTATGTTTGTAACGGGAGACTGCATTAAGGGGGTATAATTATGATGGGGTAAAGAAACAAGGGTGTATGCTTATTAAGGTAAAGGTAAGGTGGCAGCAGATGCCATGAGCTGCTTAGCCACGCTGATCATCGCCGTAATTTTACAAGAGTATTGTGCGCTCTCAGCTGGAAGTTTGCTCACCCTTGTGGAGTGGATGTGGACAGGTGGCACTAAAACAGCTGGACAAAATTCAGAACAAAGCTGTTAGAAGTATTAACAACCCTGCTATTACAAATGAACTACCTTCCTGCAAGTCAGAAGGAACGTTGCCTTCCTTGCATTATTTTACAGATACTTTAATGGCAAATGCTTAGACGAAGTTGCATCCATTGTGCCACCTTTCCACACCTTCCCCTGTGCTACACGGGCATCTGGTAGTGCTCATGACTGGAATGTCAGTCAGCCATATTGCAAAATTTCTACATGTCAGAATTCTTTTATTCTCCGAATGCATCTTTTTGGAACTCGCTTCCCCAGTAGTTCCCCCCGCCCCCCATACTTCAACCTACAGCTGTTCAAGTCCAACTGTTACAGGTTTTTTATGAAAGGAGGACGCTTGTAATCTAGTGTTTGGGTTGATTTTTCATTTAATTTGTTTTTCTATCCTCTGTTAATCTGTGAAGAAAAAAAAAAAAAAAGGCCTTTGAGCCTGTAGTGGATAATCGTCCCGTTTTCCTGTGATAAAATGCCAGCCAAGGTATTACCCTGGGTACTGTTTTCACCTGACAACCCACAACGGGTGGCTGGACTCCTGAGTCGAGTGATGCCAAGTGCCCGCACCAGGATTCGAACCCTGGCGGGAGGGGGTCGGCAGCTTTGTAGGTAGAGATGCTGACCACTGAGCCACCGCGGCGTAAAATTAACCCTTTACTTCCAGACTTCACTTCACATGGGATACAGCAGGGATGGCATTCAGCGTACTGTCCTTCACCTACTGGCTCATAGTCGCGAAGCTTACTGTGGTGGAGTTAGGAGACTGTGTAACAGCTTTTCCTTAGCGATGGGGTTTGCATACACCATCTTAAGGTTCGTTGTTTTATTACTTAGATCATTGTAGCACATTGAAGCAGGTGACGTCTTTTCCTTGTCACTGTTGCTGCTGCCTGACAATTGGACTCCAGAAAGATGTCTATATTAACAGGGAAGGGGTGAAGGAAACCTGTATATGCTTCCCCCAGTACCGAAAATCCCCCCAAAGACAAATACCACCGCCAGAACTGACCAAGAGCACCACCAAAAATATATGCCATGGAAGAGTTGAAATAGAGGCTGTGGCGCGTGGACACCAGAGATTTTATGGTTAGTGCTGGAACAGTGGTGGGGATGGGTAGCCTGCAGGCCATGTGGTACAGCGCAGCCAGCACCGTGCTGAACCAGGCTACTGGTGAAGGAGAAAGAGAGAGAGAGAGAGAGTAACTAAATACCCATTCTCTCTCTCTCTCTCTCTCTCTCTCTCTCTGATTAATTAATATATATTTCATATGCCAAACCAGCTACTATCTAATGGACCAGCGTTAAATCCCTACCCCCATCCCCTTGTTACAAATATTCCTGTTATATCCCTACCCCCTGAAAATACTTCCCGTGACAAATATACCCCCATTTATGTGTGTGCATTTGCCTGCCTGGCATATTGCATCTCTCTCTCTCTCTCTCTCTCATAAATATTACTCCTGTCGTCATATATCCCATACAAATGCAATATTCTCACTATTCCAGCGTGAAAAAGTGCACCCCCTGGCTCTACCCCGTGATATATATACCTCTACCTTCTCTTCTGACATATGTACCCCCAGCTTCCTCCACTCGTGACATATGTACCCCCAGCTTCCTCCACTCGTGACATATGTACCCCCAGCTTCCTCCACTCGTGACATATGTACCCCCAGCTTCCTCCACTCGTGACATATGTACCCCCAGCTTCCTCCACTCGTGACATATGTACCCCCAGCTTCCTCCACTCGTGACATATGTACCCCCAGCTTCCTCCACTCGTGACATATGTACCCCCAGCTTCCTCCACTCGTGACATATGTACTCCCAGCTTCCTCCACTCGTGACATATGTACCCCCAGCTTCCTCCACTCGTGACATATGTACCCCAGCTTCCTCCACTTGTGACATATGTACCCCCAGCTTCCTCCACTCGTGACATATGTACCCCCAGCTTCCTCCACTCGTGACATATGTACCCCCAGCTTCCTCCACTCGTGACATATGTACCCCCAGCTTCCTCCACTCGTGACATACGTACTCCCTCTCTTTCCCTCTTGCCATTTACAAGTTTTCAATTTTATCTACAGACCTCCTTAATTTCCTTGCAGTAAAATCTCTCTCTCTCTCTCTCTCTCTCTCTCTCTCTCTCTCTCTCTCTCTCTCTCTCTCTCTCTCTCTCAGCGGTCATCAGAGTGATATGTGGTAAATATTATCAATAAACATTATAAACTACAATTAAATATAATCAACATTAAATTCAAATATATCATTGGCCAGATCCAACACTGCATCAAAGGTCCGTATTCTCGTCGGTTGAGGAAGCTCCCTGTGACCTTTTCCTAAGCGATTTATTTTGTTCATTACACTTTACTTTCCTCTTGTAATACATAAGTCCTTGCAATATCTTCACACTCTCCGCAAATAACGCACAAAAGGATATTAACTAACCGTATCTAAAAATAAATCGCTAAGGAAGAGGTGTCAGGGAGCGTCCTTAACCAACAAGAATACGGGTCAAAGTTGTGCGTATGAAAGACGCCTGTGATATAAAATATTGGTAACAGTGCAGTGACGCGGCCATAGAAGCTCTTGGATGGCAGGCGTTTTCAGTCATTTCTGTCTCATATTTAAGGTAGTAATAAATCTGCTCTACTAGGCTGGGTAGTAGGTGTAGGCATCCACCATTCACTCACTTGATGTAGTGCTGCCTTCCAGTGAGGGTACGTTGAGGGACAAGCTAAATGGAAACCTGTTATCTACACAGCCATTCACTACATTGGTTACTAAATACGGTTTGGGTGGATTATTGCCGCGCTAAAACAGTCTCCCAAGCCCTATACTCTTATTTCCTTTTTCACCACCTCCTCATATTTCCCCCTCGCCTCTTCGTCTCTTCTCTCCCTCGTCTCTTCTGCTTTCTTTTCTTGCTTCTCTTCTCTTCCTCAGATTTCTCCCCCCCCCTTTCTCTCCCGCTTTCTGTTTCACTTTCTTTTTTCCTTTATTCCTAACCTTACCCGCATCCACTCCTCCTCTCCTTCTTCCTCACTCTCACTCTCCTTGTCCTCCTCTTGCTAATTTTATCGTTACAAGCCCCCTTCTTCGTTCCTCTTCCCCCTTTGCTTTCTTTCATTCCTCCTCCTTTTCCCTCACCCCTATTTCCTCTTCTTCCTTTCTCCTCCTCTTCTTACCTCCTTCCCCCTCTCTCTCTCAGTCCAGTCCCACCCTGTTCATTCCTTGTACTGTTGGGATGAGTCTTGTTGTGGGTTTGTCCTTCTCCTTTACTTACTGACCAATGCCGCACCACCTCGTTGGGTCAGTAAGGTCTGTGTAGTCTGTGCAACTGTTCCTCTTTTCTCCCACCATCCCTCTGTCTTCCTTCCTTCATTCTCTCGTCCTCCTTTCTGCTGTACCTCCTCTCTCCCTTTTCTTTTTATTGTCCTCCCATCACTTCCTTACAACTCCCCATCCCCTTCCTCCTCTTCCGCTCCTTTCCTTTTTTCTTCCTTATCTTCTTTCACCTCCTTTCCCCTAGCCACTTCTGTTATTTCCCTTGCTCATTCTCTCCCTCCCTATCCTCTTCTTCCCATACCTCTCATCCCCGCCTTCACTGTTTCTCCTCCCCCTCCCTCTGACCTCTCCCTTCAGTCACCTCTTCCTCCCCTAAGCCCCCCCTTCCCCATTCCCCTCTCGACCCCCTTCTTCCCAAGCGGCCATCACTCCCCACTTTTCACCCCAGCCCTTATGACTTTACGGCCCACTCTGCCGTCCTTACATACTGGAATTTCAGCCTTACGAGCCCTTGCCAAAACGCACTTTAATATCTGCCAGTAGTAGCTGGGTTGAGGTGTGAACAAATAATACACACACACACACACACACACACACACACACACACACAGTTTAAATAAAGCAAGATTAAACAAGGAGAAACACCGCGCCCAGCAGTTGGTTTATGAACCTAACGTTTGATTATGCCTTGTGACCTTGACCTTCGACAGATTATAAAAATTGAGCTACTTAATTCTTGCCTGACCCTCAACCGTTCCACGAGTGTTGCTCCAAATCAGATTTTAAAAAATATTACAGTTCACTTGCCTATACCCTTGATACTTGCCCCGCTATTGTTTTCAGAATTCAATATCGTCAACCTTGGCTGACCCTCAGTCCTTCCAGTACGCTTTTGTCTGATTAGAAAATAACTCTGAGCTATGGAGTTAAACATCTGACCTTGCCCTGTGACCTTGATTTTTGACTAACTGTTCTCATTATCGATTTACTTACTTCACTCTTGCATCACCTCCAGCCCTTACCAATTACTTACTTCACTCTTGCATCACCTCCAGCCCTTACCAATTACTTACTTCACTCTTGCATTACCTCCAGCCCTTACCAATTACTTACTTCACTCTTGCATCACCTCCAGCCCTTACCAATTACTTACTTCACTCTTGCATTACCTCCAGCCCTTACCAATTACTTACTTCACTCTTGCATTACCTCCAGCCCTTACCAATTACTTACTTCACTCTTGCATTACCTCCAGCCCTTACCAATTACTTACTTCACTCTTGCATCACCTCCAGCCCTTACCAATTACTTACTTCACTCTTGCATTACCTCCAGCCCTTACCAATTACTTACTTCACTCTTGCATTACCTCCAGCCCTTACCAATTACTTACTTCACTCTTGCATTACCTCCAGCCCTTACCAATTACTTACTTCACTCTTGCATTACCTCCAGCCCTTACCAATTACTTACTTCACTCTTGCATTACCTCCAGCCCTTACCAATTACTTACTTCACTCTTGCATCACCTCCAGCCCTTACCAATTACTTACTTCACTCTTGCATCACCTCCAGCCCTTACCAATTACTTACTTCACTCTTGCATTACCTCCAGCCCTTACCACAAACATGGTCTGAGTCACATCAAAGTTGTTTATGTTGACACTGTTACCTAACCTTGACCTTAAACCTCTTGCTGTAAAAGAATAAAAAAAGGTTCATCCCCCTGACTGATTTACAGCTGGAGAGAGAGAGAGTGAGAGAGAGAAAGAGAGAGAGCAGTGTGTATTTGTTGGTAAGGAGATTATTGTGTGTGTGTGTGTGTGTGTGTGTGTGTGTGTGTGTGTGTGTGTGTGTGTGTGTGTATCCTTTGAACCAGACAAAATGGAGAGGTTGAGGGTCAGCAGAGGATTAACCTGTTGTTTTTTAGAGCAGTAGGTCAGTTGTTAAGGTTACAGGGCTGAGTCGAAGTCTGGTCATGCAAGGTCAGTTGAAACAATTTAGTTTTTATTTACTTTATACAAAACTTGCGGGGAGGGTTGGGAGTACGGAAGGAATGATAGGCTTCAATTGTGAGAGCAGTTAATCAGAGGTTAAGGTCACAGGGAAATGTCAGGTGTTCGGCTTTATGACCATTTGGTGGGCGCGGGTGTTGTACTCCAAGGCCCGTATTCTCGTTGGGTAAGGAGGCTCCCTAACACCTCTTCCTTAGCGATTTATTATTGGATACGGCTGGCTACTGTCGCTCTGAACGTTCTTTATGTAGAATATGGTGATAATGAATTGAGTTAAATAATACAGAAGAGGAAAGCTAGATGTAATAAGCAAAATAAATCTTCTACAGTCGTTCTATTTTATGAAGGCAGTTTGGGTGGGGCGATCTGGGACTTCACACTGTTAGCTCTGTTGTCACAGCCGCCGACACACGTGTAATTATTTGTGCTCACCTCTCTGTCTCTCTCACTCTTCTATTTTAAGCTAGTAACTACTTATAAGTGAATTTTAAACACTCTGTATAGATGTAATTCAATAAAAAAGCTATAGTATAATATAAATCTCATAAGACTTGTCAGAGTTGCTTTTGCGACGTTGTCAGGTGGTGACACGAGGGACAGCCCTGCGTGAGCGGGTCATACTCGGTCAGGCTCCCGCCATGGAAGCTATAAAAAAAAACGCACCTATAGACTTTAACCTCAGGGGTGGTGTGGAAAAAAAAGTCGAAAAAAATAAAAAAATAAAGAAAATACAATTAGTAGTAGTTAATATAAATATGAGAGAGAGAACGTGTGTGGCGCCAATGTGGCAACAGAGCTAACAGAGTGAGGTCCCAGAGCGCCCCACCCAAACTGCCTTCATAAAATAGAACGACTGTAGGAAGAGATGCTGGGGAGCTTTCTTAATCCACGAGAATACAGGCCCAAGTGTCAAAGTTCGAGGGAAAAGTCAGAGGTCAAGGTCACTGCGCAAGGTCAACTTTTATGGCCTTGATGTATGAATCAACCTTGGTGGAAGTGTTAAGGGTCAGGCAACGATGTACTAATTCGATATTGGGAACAATCGATCGAAGGTCAAGATCGCAGGGGAAAGTTCAAATATCCGGCCTTACTATCAGGTGGCGCGGCTCCTTCTTGTATTGCTTATAGTAACTTAAGTAAGGTTCTGTTGTTTTGATTTCTGGTCATAATAATCAACATCGTCGTTGTCAGTTGTATCATCATATTTTTTTTTTCAGTCATCACCACCACCACCACCACCACCACCACTATCAACAAGCCTACCGTAATTAATGACATTCCGATACTCACCTCATCATGATCATCATCATCATGATCATCATGATCATCATTATCATCATCATTATCATCATCATCATCATTATCATCATCATCATCATCACAACCACCACCACCACCATCACCACCACCACCATCACCACCACCACCACCACCACCACCACCATCAACAAGCTTACCGTAATTAATGCCATTGCGATACTCACATCATCATCACCATCACCACCACCACCACCACCACCACTATCAACAAGCCTACCGTAATTAATGCCATTGCGATCCTCAGCTCATTAATTACTCAGGCCAGTGTAAATCTAGGCCAGCTGTGGCCCAACTCAGTTAAGTGTTGCTGGAGCATAAAGGGAAAAAGACTAACCTTGTGTGAGTGTGACAGCAGAGTGGCTTCACCCAGGGGCATGGAGAGTTAGCCACAGTTGCTGGAGAGAGAGAGAGAGAGAGTTTGTGTGTGTGCTTGTGGTTTTGTGTGTATTATTTTTCCTTTTGTGTGTGTGTGTGTAATTTTTTTTTTTTCAGGATCACTTGATGGTCATGATCGTCAGCTTTTACCCTCCCGGAAGGGAGCTGAGAGGTCATATAGTCCGATCTAAGGGCAAGGCTGTGACCTTCACACACGCACACACCCGTTCCCGTGCTCAAGGGGGACAGTAACCGTCCACTTCGTCAGTGAAACTTTTCACAACCTGAGCGAGGCGCGAACTCCCGTCCACCAGATGGCAAGCGAGAACGTTACCACTGAGCCAGCGAGCGGTGTGTGTGTGTGGGGGGGGGTGTTCTGTCAAACAAGTGTCATCAACCGGAATACATCCCAGACAAAAGAAACATCCCTCCCCCCCCCAAAAAAAAAAAAAAAAAACGTCGCGAAAACAAAATTTATTCAAATGATATTGTAATATTTTTTGTTGAATACTTTTTTAGTTTTGTGTATCTGATATATCTATCTGTCTACATATCCGTCTGTCGATAAATAAAAGTATGATAGATAAGTAGATATACAGATAAAATGAGCCTAACTCTTAACAGCCGGTTTCCTAAGGCCAGACCTGCTGCATATCACACCTCCACATGTCACCACTTCGGCGCTAACACCCTCTGACCATACTGAATAAATGCTTGGGGCATCTCAACACTTTTTTTTTTTTTTGGGGGGGGGGTTACATATCGGTGTGTGTTTTAGTGAAATTCAGCGGCGTAAACTCCTGCCTTGGCCAGCTGTGTTGGGCTATTGGGCCAGGCTTTTGTTGTAAAGGCAAACGTCGGTGATAGATGGCGAGAGGGAAGATTAGATCGTTCAGGCCAAGGACGTCTTTTGTCCATCGTTGCGGCTGCCAGTCGATGTTATTAAGAAATAAAGTGGAAGTAAAGCGCTTCAGACACAGCACGTTTGGCTTGTATATATTCCTGTGGCAGCAGACGATTTAAGGCGCACTGAACTGCACGTGTAAGATACAGGCTTTATTAACCCCTTCATTACCAGGCGGCTCCCCTGACAAAAAGGAAAGAGCTTGGCAGTAGCGACAAAAAACTAACAAAAGACGCTACTGAAGAGATTAATGCCAGCAGCCGTGGCAATCCTGCGTGTCTTATTGTTGCTGATGCCAGGCGATTTGTTTGATGTTTGGCCACACCTTTACACCTGTAGGACTTGAGGTGCCCTTCATTAACACCTGCACTGCTAATGACCTCACCTGTAGGACTCGAGGTGCCCTTCATTAACACCTGCACTGCTAATGACCTCACCTGTAGGACTTGAGGTGCCCTTCATTAACACCTGCACTGCTAATGACCTCACCTGTAGGACTTGAGGTCCCCTTCATTAACACCTGCACTGCTAATGACCTCACCTGTAGGACTTAGAGGTGCCCTTCATTAACACCTACACTGCTAATGACCTTACCTGTAGGACTTGAGGTGCCCTTCATTAACACCTGCACTGCTAATGACCTCACTACATCCTATTATGGTCGTTTGGAGATGTCAGGAATAAAAAAAGACATTAATGGGTTAAACCTAATCTCTCTCTCTCTCTCTCTCTCTCTCTCTCTCTCTGCCCGTAAAGTCTGCCAGAAGTTTTAGCGCTTCATTCCTGAAAAAAGCATAATGAAGTAAAAAAAAAAAAAATGCAAATTCCAGCCAGATTTATGTTTGGGTTGTTGGGGGTGGGGCAGCGTGGGAATGTGTGGCCTGGCCTGGTCTATGGCGGGAGAAAATGGGTGTTGGAGGGCATAGAGTTGGGTGGGGGGACTCGTGTGTTTGACATTTGATGGCTTATTCCCTTCCTTTGACGGACTGGAGGTCAGAACAGCCGCCGCACAGAAATTTGTGGTCATTTTTTATTATCATTTTTATTATTCATTTCACCAAAATGGAACTACGCTTGACGTCATTGGAAGGCATCACATGGCTGAGTTTGGACATTCATTGACAAGTTGAGAGAGAGAGAGAGAGAGAGAGAGAGAGAGAGAGAGAGAGAGAGAGAGAAGCATGTTATTGAATCATGTATTGTGAAGGGAAAATCAAGCTACCATTTGTTGACATAATTACTGAAATACATGACTGAAATGGAACAAATTTTACCTCTGCCCTGTTGTGAAATTATTTTACGTGCTGTGGAGATGCAGGGAGGGGTGTGTGGGTTGGTGGGAGGGCAGGCAAATGGTAGGGGAGAGGGTGACATAGAGGCGATTTGTTCGTGGCCACCTTTTATGGAATTAATGCCTCTGGATATAGATAGATAGATGAATAGATAGATAGATAGTTGGTTAGACAGATAGATAGATGGGCTATAGATGTGGAAGGCAGTGTAACCATTTTCTACCCCCACAGGTGTTTTTACATTGATTGTCTTGACTTAGGAGCGTGCCTACGTGTTCGTGCGCTTAGTTTTAATAAAAAAATAAAAAAAAAACTTGTTTGACGCCATGTAAAAAAGATTAGATAACTGACTTATAAACGCTAGAGCTAGTGAAAGGTGTGGCTGCAGCCTTCCTGTGACGATATAGCAAGAGTCTTTATACCTTCCACCTGACAAAGGCAGAGGAGGGTATTGTTATCACTGGTGTCCGTCCATATAGGTGGGTGGCTGGGCGTAGAGATTTCGTTTTTGGAGCAAATCTCAGAAGGTATTAACTATGGAATCATGAAATTCACCTGGTTTTGTGTCTTATAGTGATAAGTAGAGTGCCGTGTCTTAAGTAGGTTTTTTTTTTTTTTACTACTGAAATAGAAATACAAATGGCTCCTCTCATTTCACCTTGGCTCCTAAAATAAGTCAGTGAAGTGTTGGTAATTTACAGGTGTGATCTTGGTACACCTGTAGTGGAGTGGCAGGTCGCTACACCTTGGTTCAGTGGTGGATTAGTGGTAGAACGTCCGACTTGTGACTGCAGAGTCATGAGTTTTCGCTGAGCCCGGGTAAGCTGCCCTGCCGGGAGAGGTAGCGCTCTCCCGTCACCTAGCTGGTTGTAACAGCCGTGGCTCAATGGGTTCGAGCGCTCTGACCACACACACACACACACACACACACACACACACACACACACAGTCGTAGTCAACAGTTACTGCAGTCAGAGTGAGAAAGAGAGAGAGTGAGAGAGTCTGCTTGCACGTTAAAGCTTTTCTTCACATACAGAACTAGTAATATAATAATAACTACTCACGAGTGATTGTACCTGCTGTCTATTATAGATTTACCCCCCCCCCCAAAAAAAAAAAAACACTAGATCTGGAATCGAATCCTGGTAGATAGTGATTGCTCAGGAGCCTCTTCCTGTGTGTGTGTGTGTGTGTGTGTGTGTGAGGTTTCTGTTTAGTCTGTTTATGCTTAAGTGTGTTTATCGTAAATTGTTGTCAGGTATATGCAGAAATGATACAATGTGGTGGAGAGAGTGCAGTGAACTGTCTGTGGGTAATATGTCAAAATGCCTGGATTAATAGAACTGTACCCGTGGAAGAGAAAAAGGTTGTAATATTACCTTGGTACAAGAGGTGGCAGAAGGGAGTGCTGAAGTTATTATGGAATAAGTCTGCTGAGTGTTGTAGCAAAGGTATTTGGAAGAACAGTGATAATGATAAGACAGATATCAGACTGTTTGGTGAGTGAGGAACAGGGTAATTTTTAGAGTGGTAATGGATACCTTCAGCGGATATTTACATCGGTACAAATGATGGAGAAAGCATATGGAGGTGATTTTGTGAATTAGGTTTCACAGGAAATAGGGGATGAATTATGAAACATGTTGAAGTTTATGATGTGAATAGTCACCTGATGAATGTTGCATGTAGTAGTGTTCTTATATTAGATCAACTCCTGGTTCTCAGTCACACATCTGCTTCTTTCCCTGGATGGAAGTTGCTTCCAGTGTGGAAGGAAAAGTGATGAAGGTTGTAAAGAGAATTTATTATGTGCAGCAATGGTGTAAATAATTAAATAATGATAAAAAATAGAAACCCTGTATTGAATGGGTGGAAACCTGGTTCTCAGTTATAGATCTTGTGTCTCTCCCCTTTGATTGGGAGTCTTTCCATTAAAGGAAGGACCACAACCTGATAAAATTTCACGCCTTATACAGAAGAGAGGAAAGAGAAGATGGCCTATGTAGCAGTCATAGGAATATTTATATTTTCAGTGTGACAGGCAAAATATACATTGTCATATACTTATCCATAGAATTAGGGAAATAACGTGGTATGGAAAATATTGATATTGTTGGAGGAAAGTACAGAACACTATCGCAGAGAGAGAGAGAGAGAGAGAGCATTGGTAAACAGAAAACATTAACGAACAAAATGGGAATTCAGCTAACGAGTGCATCACGCCCTTGAAAAAAAGAAGCCCACACAACATTGGCTTCGACCTCGGACCGTCACCAACCAGACCCAGTTATCTACCACTGTTGGCTGTTGTGGCTTCTGTCAGTCCTATGTAAGGAAAAGCTATATGTCTATCTGTCCTTATATCTATCTGTCTATCTATCCCAGCCAAGGCAGCCACAGCATCACTCTTCCATCCCTAAGTAAAGCCTTGGTAAACTTACGTGAATAATGAACTCTTTCATGGTCACGATGCCTCTAGTATTCTGTTCCAGCTAACGCCAGACGATTTTATTGACCTAAGAATGGTTCATTAAAAATCACTTCGTTATTTTCTTCACATAAAGACACACGGGTTGATGTCTGACCTTGCCCTGTGACCTTGACTTTCGACTTACTGACCTCAAAATTAAGTTAGTTCTTCATTTGCCCTCAGTTCGTACACCAAGTTGGGTTTAAAGAGAATACAAAATTTTACGTCGATATTGCTAGGTCAAAGTTTAACTTAACCTGTGGCCTTGTCCTTTGACCTATTGTTCTCAAAACCAAATGTTCAACCCCTTGGTTTATCCTGAACCCTTCCACCAAATGTGATGAACAGAGCGAAAACCTGTTTGCTATTTTGTTGAAACACACACACACACGCGCACACACACACACACACACACACACACACACACACACACACACACACACACACACACACACACACACACACACACACACACACACACAGAAATACACAAAGCAAACACAGTCTTACACAGATACAAACACAAAGACAGAAACACTCTGATACAAGCATACACAAACATACATGCACACACAGACAAACACAGAAACAAAGTTAAATACACACGAAAACTAACGCACAAAATCACACACACAAAAACAAGAATACACACACACACACACACACACACACACACACACACACACACACACACACACACACACGTAATCGTAGCCAAGCGTTACTGCAGTCAGTGAGAGAGAGAGAGAGAGAGAGAGAGAAGGGAGGGAGAGCGAGAGAGTCTGCTTTCTCGCTAAATCTTTGCCTCACATGCAGAACAATACAACACTACCTACTGACTACCAAATACCTCCAGTCTGATATCGATTTATTTCCGAAAAAAAAGAAAAAAGAAAAAATAAAGGAAAAGAAATAAGAAACCCCTGGATGGATGGGAATGGAATCCAGGTTGATAGTGATGGCTCAGGAGCCTCTTCCTGTGTGTGTGTGAGGTTTCTATTTAGTCTGTTTATGCTTAAGTGTGTTTATCGTAAATTGTTGTCAGGTATATGCAGAAATGATACAATGTGGTGGAGAGAGTGCAGTGAACTGTCTGTGGGTAATATGTCAAAATGCCTGGATTAATAGAACTGTACCCGTGGAAGAGAAAAAGGTTGTAATATTACCTTCGTACAAGAGGTGGCAGAAGGGAGTGCTGAAGTTATTATGGAATAAGTCTGATGAGTGTTGTAGCAAAGGTATTTGAAGGAGTTGTGACATGGATAATAAGACATATATTAAACTGCATGGTGACTTATGAACAGGGTAGTTTTTGCTGTGGTAGAGGATGTGTGGATTGCATATTTGCAGCAAGGCAGATAGTAAGGTAAGCAGGTAGACCGGGACTTGGGAATTTGCTTTGATAAAGGAAACACGGATGAATTATGGAAGGTGTTGTGTATGTATGGTGTGGATGGAAGGTGTTGGGTATGTATGGTGTGGATGGAAGGTGTTATGTATGTATGGTGTGGATGGAAGGTGTTGTGTATGTATGGTGTGGATGGAAGGTGTTGTGTATGTATGGTGTGGATGGAAGGTGTTGGGTATATATGGTGTGGATAGAAGGTGTTGGGTATATATGGTGTGGATGGAAGGTGTTGGGTATATATGGTGTGGATGGAAGGTGTTGGGTATATATGGTGTGGATGGAAGGTGTTGGGTATATATGGTGTGGATGGAAGGTGTTGGGTATATATGGTGTGGATGGAAGGTGTTGGGTACATATGGTGTGGATGGAAGGTGTTGGGTATATATGGTGTGGATGGAAGGTGTTGGATATACAGTACTGTATATGGTGTGGATGGAAGGTGTTGGGTATATATGGTGTGGATGGAAGGTGTTGGGTGTGTACGGTGTTGAAGGAAGAATTAATAACGTTGGAAAGGTGTTGATATGGTAGTGAAGCAATAAATTATTCAGTGGTAATAAAAAAAGGAAAAAAGAAACCCTGTCATGCATTTGATGGCTGGAAACCTGGTGTCTCAGTGAGGGATGTGGGTGGTTTCCGTGTCAGCTGTGAGGGTTTTGTTAATGGAACGGACACAACTTGGTAAAATCTTTGAACTTAGACAATAATGCCAACTGTGTTATTTCAGCTTTTCTTCCATTACACTATTTTATTCCTCTTGGTTACGATCCCTAGTAGTGAAGGTGTTATTATAGTTGAAGTTAGGTTCAGTACAAATATTTATCTCTCCAGCCATCTGTCCACTTACCAATCTAGATCTGTCTATATCTGTCTATCTGTGTGTCTGTCTATATCTTTTGATGTCTGTTGGCAGCTATATACCTATCTATCTATATGTTTTGATCTCTGCTGGAAACTATCGATCTAATTACCTGTGCATCTATCTGTGTATCGAGTTATCGGCTGGTAACATCTGTCTATTTTCTACCTATTTGTCTATGTCCCTTCTTCCATCTATATATCTATCTACACACCTACCTGTCCATCCCATCCCAGGTGGCACCATCATCACTACTCCATTCATAAGTAAAGCCTTGATATATTAACATTTAACTCATTGAAGGTAAGGACAACTCTAGCACTTTATATCAGGTAATGACAGACGATTTTATTAAGATGATGGTGGGTCATAGGAGCCTGTGAGAGTTAATATTATCACAATTAACCCTCTCATGGCAGGAGCAAGTCTGCTATTCTATTCAGGTAACGCCAGGCCATTTTATTCACCTGAGAGGGAGTAATAGCAAGCTAAGTGTGTTTTTAGGATAATTTCATAACGTATTGGACGAAGTTAATGGAGAAATATGGAAAAGTAGTGACAGAGCGTAGATATAAGGAAACAGTGTGGTACAGAGAGAGAGAGAGGAAAAAAAGAAGAAGCATGGTGGGTCTCTTAGGTTCGATCCCGGGCCTCACACAGCAGACCCAGTTATGTACCTGTGCTGACTGTAGTGGCTTCTGTCCCTCATAGGTCAGGAAAGTCAGTCTACTTATCTGTATACATATTTCCTTATCTCCTTAACTGTCTGTCTTTTGATCTACGTATATCTACCACAGTAAATAATTTCGTCTCTCTCTCTCTCTCTCTCTCTCTCTCTTCCTGTGTCTACTTATGTAAGTGTCTGCACATATATTAATCTTCCTATTTTCCCATCTCAAGCTATTACTTACCCGACACCCAGTGGCAGTCCCAGAGTTCATCCAGGTTGGCCTCATCAAAACGCGTACAACCTTTGGCTGCCAATGACCTACTTGCAGTTTATTTCCGGTGACGTCACACGATTTTACACTGTTGAAGAGAGAAATATGGCGCAGCAAAAATGTCAAAACTATCCCATTTAACGTTTTGGCCGAGGATGTACGACTTGATGTGTTATTGCAGCTGACGACGCAGGATTTTATTGGCCTCATAGACACGTACATAATAAAACAACAATAGAACACGCAAACAAAGACTAAAACTTCCTCCAAGTGGTGAACTGTGGCAATAATAGAAAAAAGAAACCAGCTAAACAGACGCTGGTTGGATCCCGGGCCTGCCCTATCAGAGCCAGTTATCTACCTGTGTTGGCTGCACTGGTTTCTGTCTATATGTCGCCCGAACTTTCTATTTCTGTCATTTCTTCAGCCTCTTGTTATGTATTTGTCCATCTGAATATAGATGTATTAATCTACCGTTTATAATAGGCTGATCTACAAATCTATCTTTTTATTCTACCATTCTTACATTCACCAGTGTATTATTCTTTCTTGCGTTGTTTCTCCTCGACGTCATCCCGGGTGGGTATTGTCTATTGTGTGTAAGCATTGAGCACCTTATGCCTCCCTCTCACCTGAATGAAGTACTATGGCGTTACCTGGAATGCAATGCTAGAGTTGTTGTGACTGTAAGAGGATTATTATGACAATATTAACACTGTCCTGCTGCCACACTCACACTCAGTTGACTAAATCGGAATTGGAATTAGGCTGAGCAGAGTATAAGACACGGCAGCCATGCACGTGTTAAGTGTTGGCCTCTTTCTGTGTGTTCAGTGGTTGCTATGGCGACTGACTGTCTTGCTTTGGCACTGTGTTGTAATTCACGTCTTTGGCACAGACCAAGAACAAGATGGAGGGGCAAGGTGGGGTAGGAGGTGAGGGAGGGTGGCGTGTTGTGGCTGGCAGGAGGCGTCCTTAATTAACAGGGACACAAGGTATAAAATGGTTTTTGGCTGGATCACCTCCTGCAGGATACAACGGCAGGAGAGAGAGAGAGAGGGGGGGGGGAGGAAGGTAGAACTAGGCTCAGTGTGGAGGTCATAGCATTAAGCAAGGCGTGTCGGATAATGATGCTGGCTGTCATGGTTAAGAATTAAAGATGCATTGGATTCCAGTCACTGACAAAACACAGAATAAGTCAAACTGCAAATAGGCTACAACAGATTTGATTATCAATCCTGCAATGCAGGATGATTTCATTTTCGGCAACTAACACTATACCATTGGTGAGATTCAGCTTGTGTGTGTGTGTGTGTGTGTGTGTGTGTGTGTGTGTGTGTGTGTGTGTGTGTGTGTGTGTGTGTAGAACCCAAACTATTTTAACCTTCACTACGTAACTACAGTCACTTTAGCACTACCACCGCTACATCACCATTATGGTGTTCATAACCAGTCATACAAACATCAGCGCCTCTCTTTCAGCCCACCATTTCAGCTGGCTAATAGCAGTATTTGCAGCACCGTTGCTACCTACAGTATTTTCTCGGCTGGGAATACTGTTGTCAAGTGGCGAGTATTAAATCCTGATGATATCACATTGACAACATGCTACTTAATACAATGAAAATCCTTGTCCTGAGTCATGTTTGCAACCTGAGTAGCTGAAGAAAATGGTTTTACGGTTGGTCAGTCGTCCCTTTTGTCTGCCTTGTAAACACCAAGTAGTCAGGATGATACTTTTTCTTTTATTATGTATTTTGTAAAGAATATAGAGGTGTATTTTTAAAACTAAGTCTTAAGGAGAAATAGGAATAAACTAGGGAATATGATGGAACTGTACGCTGTGAATGGACACCTGACGAATGTTGTATATAGTACCGTCAGTCGCTACAGATCAACAGAATAAATTATTCATTGGGCATAAAAGTAATCCCCATTATCGGTATTAGGTGGACAAGTGGTCGAAACCTAATTCGCAGTGACACATTGGGTTCTTTCCCTGGATGGAAGTTGTGTATGTCCGGTGTGGAAGGACAACTGACGTATTCTGTAAAGAGTGTTTATCATGTGAAGGGATGGTGTCAATTATTAAGTGGTAATTAATGATTCTGTAACGATTATTTATCAAGTAAAGCGATGGTGTAAATTATTAAGTGGTAATTAATGATTCTGTAACGAGTATTTATCATGTAAAGCAATGGTGTCAATTATTAAGTGGTAATTAATGATAATTTTGTAAAGAGTATTTATCATGTAAAGCGATGGTGTCAATTATTAAGTGATAATTAATGATTCTGTAACGAGTATTTATCATGTATAGAGATGGTGTAAATTATTAAGTTGTAGTTAATGACGATTTTGTAAAGAGTATTCATGTAAAGCAATGGTGTTAATTTATTTAGTAATAATTAAAAAAAGAAACCTCTCTTTCATCTCGGATCGAAACCTGGTCCTCAGTCACAGACCTGGTTTCTTTCCCTGTCAGCTGTAAGGGTTTCTGTTAAAGGAACGGCCACAACTTGGTAAAATTGTGTTTCTTATACAGAAGAGAATAGGAAAGAGAAGTGTGTGGCAATCATAGGAGTATTTATCTTCCCGGTGTAACAGGCAAAATATATATGGTTGAATATTTATCGATTAAATTGGCGAGACAACGTGGTATGAAAAGTGTTACTATTGATGGAGATAAGTAGTGTACACTGGCACAGAGAGAGAGACCTTGAACACTCTCCTCCTGTACTCTCTCCTCTCGTCATTAGCCTTTCCTTTCCTCTTATTATCCTCACAAACGTTTGCTATTTTCGTATGACAAAAATATTAGCAATTGAAAGAAATCAAGGAACGTACATGGGATGATAAGGTAAAAGAAGCAACACACGAGGTTTGGTTTCGATCCCGGGCCTTCACTACCCAGACCCAGTTATCTACCAGTGTTGTCTGTTGTGGCTTCTGTCAGTCATAGGTAAGGAAAATCTATCTATATACCTGCCTGTCTGTTTGTTCTGTCTATCAATTAGCCAGTCTATCCTTGTATCTTTTTATCCAACTCTCCAAGATGGCCACAGCATCACTACTTCATCCATAATTAATGTCTTTGATCTGTAGGGAAAATCTGTCTGTATACCAGCCTATCTTTTTTGCTCTGTCGATCAGTCTGTCTTTGTATCTATTTATCCAGCTATCCAAGATGGCCACAACATCACTACGCCATCCATAAATAAAACCTTTGATATCCTGATAAGGAAAAATGAACTCTTTGATAATTGCGATACCTGTAATATTTAGCTTCAGGTAAGGCCAGACGATTTTACTCAGCTGAGGTTGAGCCATAAGAGCCTAAGAGTGTTGATCCTGTCACCATTAAATCTCACATGGTCGGGACAACTCTAGTATTTTATTACAATTTAGGCCAAACAAATTGACGTAGCTTACAATAACTCATAATAGCCTGAGAGTGTTAGTAAAAAATCAAGTAACTGAACCAATAACTCGGTAATGAAAAATATGATGAACTCAAGATCCGTCAACTCTGTCACTTGAATACAATCGTCTGGCGTTATATGGAGTCAAATACGGGAGTTGTTCCCACCATGACAGGGCTAAGGTTACTATACTCTTTTTACTTTAACCTGACCTAAAATTGTCATCTCTCCATCGTGAATGCTGAGTTGTAACAATAGATCAGCACTAGAATATGATGCTAGTCACGAAAAAGTGCTGTGGAAAGGCTGTAGAACCGTGTCATTGTGTTATTGTGGCAGTGAGCTACGTGAAATAAGCTGCCAAAGGACAAACCTGTGTGCCAAGTTAAGGTAAAAAGGGTATAGTATTAACACTGAGGCTTGTGTGACCTACTCTTATCTGAATCAAGTCGTGCGAGGATATCTGGACTAGAATATTAGAGTTTTGCCAACCATGAGAGGGTTAAGGATTTTGTTGCTAAAACTGTGAGGCTGGTATGACTGCCTGTAAGCTTGTACAATTGTGTTGCGTTAGCTGGACTAGAATACTAGACATGTTCCGTGACTAGAGGGTTAATGGTAGTACAGTAGGTTCAGGCTGTCAGGCTTACTCTTACCTCAACCAAATCACTTGGTCTGGCTTCCTATTAAATACTACAACTGTGGCCACCATGACAGCGTTATAAATAAAGACAATATTGACCTGCAATGGCCATCGATATCTGGTTCTCAGTCAGGGTTCCGGTTCCTGTGCCCTTCAGTACGATGACGTGGTTTTAATTTTAGTCTTGCTATTACCAGAGGATTTTATTCCAGGATTTCATTGGAGTGGAGTAGTGAAGGAGTTGATTAAGGCCGTATCTAACTCCTCCAGCTGGAAATGTCTCTCCTCAGCTGAATAAAGTCATCTGGGAGTAGCAAGAATACAATGACAGAAAGTCATCGGTGTGAAGGGCTTAGTCCTGCCAGAGAGAGAGAGAGAGAGAGAGAGAGAATCTAAATAACACTCTGACGTTTATAAAGTCTATCTACTGTATCTATATACCTAGGCTGCTTCCCCCAAGGAAAGGGAGGTAGCCGAGACAGGACGACACACTCCCCATTTATTCATCCATTCAAACACATTCATTCGCATCTTAGCCCCAAAGGGAAGAACGGACAGATCCTCACCGCACCACACCGCACAAGGGTCAACTGCGCAATGCAATCAGTGACATCCGCAGCAGGGCCCTACGGCAGAGCTGGTTTACCCCTGCCACATCATAACAAACTCATCCCCTTACCTGCACCTGACCTGACTAGCTGATCAGACCAAATGCGGGAGAATATCCCCTCAGGGCTGCGTCATCACTTACTCATTCACAATTTCTCTCCATTTATTTCTGTCACGCACAGCCACTCTCCCTTGCTCAACAGACATCCCTCTCGCATCCAGCGCTCTCTTCACACTGTCCATCCATCCTAATCGTGGTCTTCCTCTCAGCCTTACACCTCTTACATCAGATCTAGTTATCTTTTTCACCAATCGCTCATTATCCATTCTCTCCATATGCCCAAACCATCGCAACACCCTCTGCTCAACTCTACCAGCCATCTCCCGAACAACTTCAGTTCTCCTTCGCACTTCATCATTTCGCACTCGATCCATACGCGTCACTCCACACATACTCCTCAGACACCTCATCTCCATTACATTCAAACTTTTCCTCTCTGCTACACCCATATTCCATGTTTTCAGCCCCATATAATGCAGTCGGTACCACAACACCCTCATACAGCCTTCTCTTTACATCCAATTTAAGCGAACAACATTTAAACACTTTTTTCATTCCTCCCAGCACCTTTCCTACTTCATTTATTCTAAACTTCACTTCTGCATCTATTCTTCCATCCACAGCAACATGTGACCCTAGATATTTAAAACACTCTACCTCCTCAAGCAACTCGCCATTCAAAACTATATTCATCCCCCTACCATCTACCAACCTCGTACACTTCATCACCTTACTCTTATTCTCATTTACTTTCAATTTCCTCCTTTCACACACCCTTCCAAACTCCTCAACCAACTGTCTCAATCTCTCCTTTGAATCAGCCACCAGTGCAGTATCATCTGCAAACAGCAGCTGCTTCAGGTTCCACTCTCCACCATCAACATTCACCAGACTCAGACCACCACCTAAAACTCTTGCATTCACCTCGCTTACAACACCATCCATTTAAATATTAAACAACCAAGGCGACATCACACATCCCTGTCGCAGCCCCACTCTCACAGGAAACCAATCACTCATAGCATTTCCCACTCTTACACACGCTCTACTATTTACATAAAAACTTTTCACCCCTTTTAGTAACCTACCATCAAGTCCATACAATCTTAAAACAGTCCACAAAGCCTCCCTATCAATTCTATCATACACTTTCTCTAAATCCATAAATGCCCAAAACACATCCTTGCCTTTCGCTAAATACTTTTCACACAGTTGTCTCACCGCAAACACCTGATCCACGCATCCTCTCCCTCTCCTAAAGCCACACTGCTCATCACCAGTCACTCCCTCTGTACCCTCTCTAACTCTCATAATTAACACTTTACCATACACCTTACCTACAACACTCAACAGACTTATACCCCTAAAGCTAGTACATTCATACTTATCACCCTTGCCTGTATACAATGGGACCACACAAGCACTTGCCCAGTCAATTGGCACCATACCTTTCACAAAGCACACATTCAACAATCTTACTAACCAGTCAACAATAGTCACTCCACCACCCTTCAGGCATTCCACAGCACACCCATCCATACCTGCAGCTTTCCCTGTTTTCATCTCCTTTACTGCCTTCTCCACTTCCTCCTTCGTGATCAAAGAATCATTCAACTCTCCCAACACATTTATTCCTTGCACCCTTCCATCCGCCACAATCTCAGCCACCCTTTCCTCCTCTACATTTAAGTCTTTCAGAATACTTTCCCCATCTCTTCCTTACTGCATCCATCTCAGTTAACATCCTTCCATCCTCTTCTTTTACTCGTTCTTCCTTCCCAGACTCTCCCTTTCGCACCCTTTTCACTTCCTTCCAAAACATTTTCTTATTCTGTTGAAAATTCTCTGTCAGCCGCCTACCCCACCTCTCATCTGCTGCCACTTTAGCATCACGCACAGCCCTTCTCGCCCTGTTCCTCTTTTCCTTATACCTTTCATATGACATCTCATCCTTCCTCTGCAGCCACACTTCATATGCACGTCTCTTCTTAGCCACAGCCATACTTACTTCCTCGCACCACCATTCACTTCCTTTTCTTACACCACCACCCACACGTCTCACACCAAACACCTCTTCTGCATGCCCTACCACAGCATTCTTAAATAACTGCCATTCCTCCTCCACACTGCCATTTTCCTGATCTTTCACTGCGTTCCACTCATCTTTCAATTTCTCCTGATACTCTATCTTTTTCTCTCTTTTATCCAACTCACTCACTTTCAAAACCTCCCTGCCACACCTAACTCTCCTAGCTCTCACCCATCTCTTACCTGATCTTAACTTTCCATCCACCAGGTAGTGGTCAGACATACCTCCACCCTCCCCTCTCAGAACTCTCACATCCAACAATCTTCCTATTACATTCCTAGACACAACCACATAGTCCATCAAAGCTCTATCAACAACCCTTACACCGTCCTGTCTCACCCATGTATACTTATAAATATCTTTCTTCTCAAACAGCGTATTTCCGATCACCATCTCTCGCTCAACACACATCGCTATCATTCGTTCCCCATTTTCATTTCTTCCAGGCACACCATGCATACCAACTACACCTTCAACTGCTACTTTTCCCACTCTAGCATTCAGATCTCCCATCATTACCACATTCACATTCGCTCCAAAACTCTGCAGACACTCATCAACATCATTCCAGAAAGACTCCCTCTCTTCTTCATCCCTTTCACTACCAGGCCCATATGCACTCACAAACACCCACAACTCACGTTCAAATTTCGCTTTCACCCACATCAGTCTCGATGACACCTCCTTCCATTCAATCACACACTGCTGTACTTCCGGACTCACTAACAAGGCCACACCTTCTCTTGCCCTTCCTCTATCAACATCTGACAATCTTCCATTCACACTTCGAAACATAGACTCACCCTTCCCTTTCATCTTCGTTTCACTCAGAGCTAACACATCCAACTTTCTTCTCACAAACATTCTCCCAATCTCCTCCCTCTTAGCCTCAATCGTACTATATCCACGCACATTCATAGACCCAATCTTCAGGGTACGGGGATAACTCCATCCCCCATCCCTTTCTCTAGCCTGTCTCTTTTTAGGAACTAAAAAACAGAGGAGGGGATCCCTAGTCCCCTCACCCCGACCCTTTTAGTCGCCTTTTACGACACGCAGGGAATACGGTGGCAATATTCTTCCTAACACAACCTGGCCGCAGAGTAGTAGTACCACCCCATAGTGCGGCCAGATTGTGTCCCCCCCGCCACAGGGGGGGACACAATCTGGCCGCAAAAAAAAAAAAAAAAAAAAAAAAAAAAAAAAAAAAAATTATCCCGGCCTGATTTAGAGAAAGAAACCCACTATGCTATTGGGTTTGGTGGCGGCCCCTTACTACCTAGACTCAGATATCCACCTGTGTTGGGGGTGGGAGTGTCTGCCAGATTTAGCCATGGAAAGGTGTCGTTTTGTATTTCAGTCTCTTTGTCTGTCTGTGTATCTGCCTCTTTGTCTGTCTATCCAACTGTTTTTCATTCAGACTTTATATCTATCTATCTATCTCAGTATCTCTATCTCCATCTGTCTGTCTATCTACCCCAAGTCAGCCTATTAGTCAATCAGTTTTTCATTTTAATGGTTCCATTATATACTATATCAAATTATCTTCATTATTCTGCATACCTGTCTGTACATATATTTGTTTACTTACACGTCCATCAATCTATCTACCTCCATCTACCTGTTTATCAGATCCAATGTATCGGTGTCTCTAGCAGTTTATCTACCAATCTATCTTCTTCTCTCTTACTTTACCTCCAATCCCAGAGTTCATCCATCTTGGCCACAAGGAAACACTTCTAAAGCTTCACAATGGCCACTCATGGCCACTCAACACAACTCAGTCAATTTCACCATCACCGTAATCATCATCATCATTATCATCAGCAGCATCACCATCATCATCATCATTACCTAACCTACATTTATTCATACTAATAACCTGGTAACTGCATAACAATTAAAATTAAGACAGAAGTAGAAGAAAAAATACAATGACATCAAGAAAATTAACCCACCCGGTTCGGTAATGTTCATGTCATTCCTTTATTTACCAGACGATTTTATTTGACACAGGAGAACAGACGAGTAGTGAAAAGCGATGAGGGAAGGCGAGAGCAAACCCATTTAGTTCGGAAAATCTTTTGTGAGCTAAAGAAAATCGTGTGGATAAAGCAAGAATAATATGGAGAGACAGACAGACAGACAGACAGACAGAATATACATCGGAAATACAGGTAGTACAAGGCCATGATGACATGAGGTTAACTAGTAAAAATTAATTTGTTAAGGTTTAACCAACATGTAAGAGAAAATGATACAAAAGCGAGAGAGAGAGAGAGAGAGAGAGAGAGAGAGAGAGAGAGAGAGTTATTTGAAAAAAGAGATAAGGGACTATACATAAAAACAAAAATATAGCCCAAGTAACGAATCAATGTATGAACTAAGAAAAAAAAGAAACCCTACGAGGTGATTTTGGTTTCGATGCCGGGCCTCAGTAACCCGACCCAGTTATCAACCACTGGTGACCGTTGGGTTTCTGTCGGTCATATGTAAGGAAAATCTTGGTCTATCTATCAGTCTGTCTATCACTTCAAACAATTCGTCAATGTACAGTACTAACCGGTTTATTAGTCAAGCATTTAATCAGCCACTCTGTCAGTTACTATATCCACCTTTCTATCCAGCTGTCCATCCAGCTGGCTCTCCACCTGTCTCTTTTGAGTGTCTGTATGTTGTCAGTCTGTCTGTCCACCAGACTTGCAGGTGTACCTGTCTTCAGTCAGTCAATCAGTTATTCTCTCAGTCAACATAACTGCCCATATATTTGTCTATCCATCATTCGATCTACCATTATATCTCTCTATCTATCGATATACAGTATCTACCTTTGTGTCTGTCAGTCTGTCTGTGGTATGGTAAGCGGCCACAACCTCACTACTCCATCCGTTGGTAAAGCCTTAGTAAATTGATAATAATAATGAACTCTTTCCTGATTAGAACAAGTCCATTACCTTCTTGCCGCTAACTACAGACGATTTTATTCAGCTGAGAGTAAGTTACAGTAGGCAGGGAGAGATGATATTGTCACCATTAACCCTCTCATCGTGAGACAGCTCTTGTAATAAATTTTACCTGCTGCCAGGGCATGGTATTCACCTGAGACAAAATAATAGAAGCCTGAGAATTTTATAAGTATACCTGATAATTAAAGAATATATAACCTGGAGAAAATGAAGAGAGGTGGAAAAGTAGAGACAGACCGAAGGTAAAAGGAAACAGTAGCAGAGAGAGAGAGAGAGAGAGAGAGAACAATAAACGGAAAAAAGAAGCCTCATGTGTACGTTAGGTTCGATCCCGGGTCTCACACAGCAGACCCAGTTATGTACCTGTGCTGACTGTAGTGGCTTCTGTCCCTCATAGGTAAGGAAAGTCAGTCTACTTATCTGTATACATATTTCCTTATCTCCTTCACTGTCTCTCTGTTTGTCTGTCTGTTGATCTACCTATGCCTGCCACAGTAAGTAAACTCTCTCTCTCTCTCTCTCTCTCTCTCTCTCTCTCTCTCCATTCCTATATCTACGTATGTGAGTGTCTGCGTATGTTCTTTTTTATTTTTCTATCGAGCTTTTGTATACCCGACACACAATCCCAATCCCGGAGTTCATCCAGGGTGGTCACAACAGAACTCGTTTAACCCTTTGGCTGCCAATTACCTACTTTCAGTGTATTTCCGGTGACGTCACACGATTTTACTCTGCTGAAGAGAGAAATCTGGGACGCCGGAAATGTCAAAATGATCACAGTCAAGGTTTGGGTGAGAATTAAGAACTTCCTGTTGTACTGTATTATGTGACGAACGATTTTATTTAGCTCAGAAACTATCGGCAGCTAAAAGGTTCAGCCTTTGTATTGCCACTCGTGACTACATCATCATCATCATCATCATCATCATCATCCATTAGTAAACTGTTTGTAATGCTATTAATAATATATAAACCAAGTAATTAAACTGATAATTAATGCTGTTAATAATATATAAACCAAGTAATTAAACTGATGATTAATGCTGTTAATAATATATAAACCAAGTAATTAAACTGATAATTATAAAAGGAAATAATAGGTGAGCACTTGGCTGGGCTGCCGCCTTTGTCTAGTATGTTGTTGTGTGCTACCAGGGT
The DNA here is from genome assembly GCF_032717465.1 of Coenobita brevimanus. NCBI lineage: Eukaryota > Metazoa > Arthropoda > Malacostraca > Decapoda > Coenobitidae > Coenobita > Coenobita brevimanus. The sequence continues at coordinate 44,741,974 of NC_137021.1, forward strand.
ATTGTCTTGCTGTTACTAGAGCCTCCTGGTACTGAAGGGGTTAATGAAGGCTGGATCTAACCCAGCCACTTCCAAAACTCTCTCCATACCTGAGCAAAGGCGTCTGCAGTTAGCACAAATAAAACAAATACGTCATCAGACTGAAGGGATCAGATTAAAAGCAATCCCTTGAATCTCATCCTAAATTGTGATCCAAACCTGGTTCACAATGTCTGCCCAGATCCCGTTGCTGTTTGTCGGTGAGGCCTTATGTTTAGTTTAACACCTGGCAGGTGGAGTAGGGATTCCGGGGGCTGGAATGCTGACGGAATGAGGCTGTGGCCCATTAATTCATCGGGCACACATTTTGGTAGTTGTCCTTCTGTCAGCCTTTCCTGGTCTTTAGACCCTACCTCATCCCAGCCTTAGAGATGATAAGAGGTGATGTTGATGATGATGATGATGGTGATGATGATTATAACGAAGGCGATGAAGATGACAATGAGCATGATGATGGAGATGATGATGATTATAACGAAGGCGATGAAGATGACAATGAGCATGATGATGGTGATGATGATGATTATAACGAAGGCGATGAAGATGACGATTACCACGACGATGGCGATAATGATGATGATGACGATGGCAGTGATGATCATGGTGACGATAGTGGCAGTGATGCTAACGATGATGATGATGATGATGATGATCATGATCATGATCATGATCATCATTGTCATCGACCATCGCAGTTAGACGGATTGACCAATCGGTAGACGTAAGGATGTAGAATAGTTGTAGAGGTAATTTGCCTACTTTTTTACGTCGATGGAAAGTTTATTCTTATACTGTATATATATATATATATATATATATATATATATATATATATATATATATATATATATATATATATATATAATTATTTATATTATATGAGAGAGAGAGAGAGAGAGAGAGAGAGAGAGAAATATGGAATATAAAAAAGAATTCACTTATGAACGAAGAAGGAAAAAAAAAAGAAATTGGGCCTCTTTTTGAACCCCGGCATGATTTATAAAAAGAAACAGCCAGCTGGTGTGGATCCCGGAGCGTCACTCTCTGGACTCAGGTATCCACCTGTGTTGGCTGCAGGAGTTTCTGCCAGATTTAGGTATGGAAAAACTATACAAATATTGGTTTCTTTATATACCTATCTCTTTGTCTGTGTCTACCAAACTATTTTCCTATCCGGTTGTATATGTTTCTCTGCCTATGCCTCAGCACCTATTTATCTTCCTCTAACTTCTTATCAATCTACCATTGTCGTCCAATTAGTGTATCAGTTTTCGTCCTCATGGTTCACATTATATATATTTCTGTCTCCGTCATTGATGTGTTTCACTGTCTATCAGCCCATTTATGTACTTGTCTATCAGCCTGTCTACCTATGTACATCTGTTTATTTAATCTATCTGTCGTTCCTTATCACTATTTCTATACCTATCTATCTTTCTTCTCTCTCTTAATTAGTCTATTACCCAGTGTCAGATCCCAGACTTCATCCATGCTGGCCAGAAGATAACGCCTCTAAGACTAACAATAGCCTACACCATCATCATCATCATCAGTCGCCTTAGCTTTTTTCGCACAGATAACCGGAGTAAATTAGTAAACCTGGTAATAACGTAATACATAAAATAAAGACAGTAAAATTAAAAGAAAAAATACAATGACACTAAGGAAATAAACCCGTTCAGTTCGGTAATTTCCATGTCTTTCCTTTATTTACCAGACGATTTTCTTTGACACAGGAGAACAGACGAGTAGTGAAAAGTGATGAGGGAAGGCGAGAGCAAACCCACTTAGTTCGGAAAATCTTTTGTGAGCTAAAGAAAATCGTCTGGATAAAGCAAGAATAATATGGAGAGAGAGAGAGAGAGAGAGAGAGAGAGAGTACATAGGAAATACAGATAACACAAGGATATGACGAGGCAAACTGTAAAAAAATAATAATAATAATTTAGTTTGATTTAACCAATGTATAAAAGAAAAGGAGAGAGAGAGAGAGAGAGAGAGAGAGAGAGATTATGAAAAAGGTAAGGACTAAATACAAAGAAAAAATATAGCCCAAGAATCGAATAACAGCATGAACTATTAAAAAAAAGAACCCTTAGGAATAACGTGGTTTCGATGCCGTGCGTCAGTAACCCGAGCCAGTTATCAACCACTGGTGACCGTTGGGTTTCTGTCGGTCATATGTAAGGAAAATCTTTGTCTATCTATCAGTCTGTCTATCACTTCAAACAATTCGTCAATGTACTGTACTAACCGGTTTATTAGTCAAGCATTTAATCAGCCACTCTGTCAGTTACTATATCCACCTTTCTATCCAGCTGTCCATCCAGCTGGCTCTCCACCTGTCTCTTTGAGTGTCTGTATGTTGTCAGTCTGTCTGTCCACCAGACTTGCAGGTGTATCTGTTTTCTGTCAGTCAATCAGTTATTCTCTCAGTTAACATCATCATCATTATCATCATCATCAGCCATTACAAGTCCACTGCTGAACAAAGGCCTCCCCCAACCTTCTCCACGAATTCCTTGACTGAGCCAATCTTTGCCATGTTTTCCCTGCAAATTTCTCTATCTCATCTCTCCACCTCCTGTCTGGCCTTTTTCTGCTACGCTTACCATCTCTTGGTGTCCAGTCAGTCAACCTCTTGCTCCATCGGTTATCCCTTATTCCTGCTAAATGGCCTGCCCACGTCTATTTCTGTTGTTTTACAACTTCTATAATATCTTTGACTTTAGTCTGCTCTCTCACCCAAGTTGATCTTTCCATGTCTCTTAAAGATATTCCCAACATTGACCTTTCCATTGCTTTAACATAACTGCCCATATTTTTGTCTATCCTTCTGTCGATGTACAGTTCTATCGATCAGTCTTGTAATAGTTTATATAGTAGTCGTAGCCGAGATATAGTAAATAGTGAGTAAATAGGTGAGGAAATAACCTCAGTTCACTTGTAGTCGATGACGGGAGAAGATAAAAGATGAGTCTGGGGTTGACTGTAGTTTTATTGTCTTCAAAATGAAAAGGCTCAAGATTTTATACTAAGTTTGTCTCACAAGAGTGTCTTGAGGTGAGGGCGGTTTTATGCCTGCTAATATCTCTCACTAGATCCCCCTTCTCGCACTCTCCGCCCCAGTCTCCTAATTCTTTCTCTTTACTTTCTCCTCCAGCCTCCTAACTCCTTCTGACTTCTTCTCGCTTCTCGTATATGAGAGCTTCTGTCACGTGGATTATACGGTTGTCAAAAGTTCTAGAAGCCTGTGTGTGTGTATGTATGTATTGCTATCAGGCGTCACGAGGTGCAGACTACACATTCATCAGAGGGAATGTGCAGACGATATTTTCTGCCGACCCTAACCATGACTGACTTAACCTTTAGATTATATCTATGCTACTAGCTATTATTCATGATATTTTAGAGTCCTCACATATCTACCTATCTGTGTGTGTATGTGTCAGTCTGTCTGTGGTGTGGTAAGTGGCCACAACCTCACTACTCCATCCGTAGGTAAAGCCTTAGTAAATTGATAATAATAATGAACTCTTTCCTGATTAGAACAAGTCCATTACCTTCTTGCCGCTAACTACAGACGATTTTATTCAGCTGAGAGTAAGTTACAGGAGGCAGGGAGAGATGATATAGACACCATTAACCCTCTCATCGTGAGACAGCTCTTGTAATAAATTTTACCTGCTGCCAGGGCATGGTATTCACCTGAGACAAAATAATAGAAGCCTGAGAATTTTATAAGTATACCTGATAATTAAAAGAATATATAGCCTGGAGAAAATGAAGAGAGGTGGAAAAGTAGAGACAGACCGAAGGTAAAAGGCAACAGTAGGAGAGAGAGAGAGAGAGAGAGAGAGAGAGAGAGAGAGAGAGAGAGAAACAACTGACGGAAAAAAAGAAGCCTCATGTCTACGTTCGATCCCGGGCCTCACACAGCAGACCCAGTTATGTACCTGTGCTGACTGTAGTGGCTTCTGTCCCTCATAGGTAAGGAAAGTCAGTCTACTTATCTGTATACATACCGGGTATTTCCTTATCTCTTAACTGTTCGTCTGTTTATTTGTCTGTCTGTTGATCAACGTATATCCACCACGAAGTGTAATGCTATCTGTCATTTCATCTGTGTGTGTGTGTGTGTGTGTGTGTGTGTGTGTGTGTGTGTGTGTGTGTGTGTGTGTGTGTGTATCCTCATCTGTTTCTCAGTCTCTTACTCCATCAGTTACACCCAGTCCCAATCCCAGAGTTCATCCAGGGTGGCCATAACAAAACGCCTTTAACCCTTTGGCTGCCAATTACCTCCTTGCAGTTTATTTCCGCTGACGTCACACGATTTTACAATGTTAAAGGCAGAAATTTGGAGCAGAAAATGTTAAAGCTTTTCCATGTAACGTTTTGGCTGAGAATAAAGTATTTCCTATTTTGTTCCAGCTTATGACGGATGGTTATACTCAGCTGATAGAAACTGATGACATCAAAGGTTTAAGCCTCTTTAGTGCCACTCATCACTACTGCATCATCATCATCATCATCATCATCATCATCACCTCTTTTGCCAACTGAGGATGAGGTTGATTTTCCTAGGTCACACTTTGCCCTTGGTCTGTGACTTGACCGTTGACATATTGTTCTTTAAGAACCAAGTCTACATTTTGCCTGAACCTCAACAATCCACAAAAATTAGTTTAAAGCAGATTAAAACTTATTTTTAAACACACACACACACACACACACACACACACACACACACATTCATTGTCAAGCGTTACTGCAGTCAGAGAGAGAGAGAGAGTCTGCTTGCACGTTAAATCTCTTCCTCACATACACAATAATTAATATAGTAATAACTGCTCACGGCCAAGTACCTCCAGTCTGTTATAGATTTGTTTCCAAAAACCACTTGGAAAAGAAAAAGAAAAAAATGACGTCACTGGACACAGGAATCGATTCGTAGTAGATAGTGATGGCTCAGGAGCCTCTTGCTGTGTGTGTGTGAGGTTTGTGTTTAGTGTGTTTATGCTTAAATGTGTTTATCCTAAATTGTTGTCAGGTATATGCAGAAATGATACAATGTGGTGGAGAGAGTGCAGTGAACTGTCTGTGGGTAATATGTCAAAATTCCTGGATTAATAGAACTGAACCCGTGGAAGAGAAAAAGGTTGTAATATTACCTTGGTACAAGAGATGGCAGAAGGGAGTGGTGAAGTTATTATGGAATAGGTTTGCTGAGTGTTGTAGCAAAGGTATTTGGAGGAGTTGTGAAATGGATAATAAGACATATATTAAACTGCTTGGTGACTTATGAACAGTATGAATCGTGTAAAGCAGTGGTGTCAAGTATTAAGTGGTAATTAATGATTCTGTAACGAGTATTATCATGTAAAGCAATGGTGTCAAGTATTAAGTGGTAATTAATGATTCTGTAACGAGTATTTATCATATAAACCAATGGTGTCAATTATTAAGTGGTAATTAATGGTTCTGTAACGAGTATTTATCATATAAAGCAATGGTGTCAATCATTAAGTGGTAATTAATGATTCTGTAACGAGTATTTATCATGTAAAGCGATGTTGTCATTATTAAGTGGTAATTAATGGTTCTGTAACGAGTATTTATCATGTAAAGCAATGGTGTCAATTATTAAGTGGTAATTAATGATGATTTTGTAAAGAGTATTCATATAAAGCAATGATGTTAATTTATTTAGTGATAATTAAAAAAAGAAACATCTCTTCCACCTCGGATCGAAACCTGGTTCTCAGTCACAAACCTGGTTTCTTTCCCTGTCGGCTGAAAGGGTTTCTGTTAAAGAAACGGCCACAACTTGGTAAAATTGTGTTTCTTATACAGAAGAGAATAGGAAAGAGAAGTGTGTGGCAATGATAGGAGTATTTATCTTCCCGGTGTAACAGGCAAAATATATATGGTTGAATATTTATCGATTAAATTGGCGAAACAACGTGGAATGGAAAGTGTTACTATTGATGGAGATGAGTAGTGTAACTGGCAGAGAGAGAGAGACCTTGAACACTCTCCTCCTGTACTCTCTCCTCTCGTCATTAGCCTTTCCTTTCCTCTTATTATCCTCACAAACGTTTGCTATTTTCGTATGACAAAAATATTAGCAATTGTAGGAAATCAAGGAACGTACATGAGATGATAAGGTAAAAGAAGCAACACTCTAGGTATGGTTTCGATCCCGGGCCTTCACTACCCAGACCCAGTTATCTACCAGTGTTGTCTGTTGTGGCTTCTGTCAGTCATAGGTAAGGAAAATCTATCTATATACCTGCCTGTCTGTTTGTTCTGTCTATCAGTTAGCCAGTCTATCCTTGTATCTTTTTATCCAACTCTCCAAGATGGCCACAGCATCACTACTTCATCCATAATTAATGTCTTTGATCTGTAAGGAAAATCTGTCTGTATACCAGCCTATCTTTTTTGCTCTGTCGATCAGTCTGTCTTTGTATCTATTTATCCAGCTATCCAAGATGGCCACAACATCGCTACTCCATCCATAAATAAAACCTTTGATAACCTGATCAGGAAAAATGAACTCTTTGATAATTGCGATATCTGTAATATTTAGCTTCAGTTAAGGCCAGACGATTTTATTCAGCTGAGGTTGAGCCATAAGAGCCTAAGAGTGTTGATTCTGTCACAATTAAATCTCACATGGTCGGGACAACTCTAGTATTTTATTACAATTTAGGCCAAACAAATTGACGTAGCTTACAATAACTCATAATAGCCTGAGAGTGTTAGTAAAAAATCAAGTAACTGAACCAATAACTCGGTAATGAAAAATATGGTGAACTCAAGATCCGTCAACTCTGTCACTTGAATACAATCGTCTGCCGTTATATGGAGTCAAATACGGGAGTTGTTCCCACCATGACAGGGCTAAGGTTAATATACTCTGTTTACTTTAACCTGGCCTAATATTGTCATCGTGAATGCTGAGTTGTAACAATAGATCAGCACTAGAATATGATGCTAGTCACGAAAAAGTGCTGTGGAAAGGCTGTAGAACCGTGTCATTGTGTTATTGTGGCAGTGAGCTACGTGAAATAAGCTGCCAAAGGACAAACCTGTGTGCCAAGTTAAGGTAAAAAGGGTATAGTATTAACACTGAGGCTTGTGTGACCTACTCTTATCTGAATAAAGTCGTGCGAGGATATCTGGACTAGAATATTAGAGTTTTGCCGACCATGAGAGTGTTAAGGATTTTGTTGCTAAAACTGTGAGGCTGGTATGACTGCCTGTAAGCTTGTACAATTGTGTTGCGTTAGCTGGACTAGAATACTAGACATGTTCCGTGACTAGAGGGTTAATGGTAGTACAGTAGGTTCAGGCTGTCAGGCTTACTCTTACCTCAACCAAATCACTTGGTCTGGCTTCCTATTAAATACTACAACTGTGGCCACCATGACAGCGTTATAAATAAAGACAATATTGACCTGCAATGGCCATCGATATCTGGTTCTCAGTCAGGGTTCCGGTTCCTGTGCCCTTCAGTACGATGACGTGGTTTTAATCTTAGTCTTGCTATTACCAGAGGATTTTATTCCAGGATTTCATTGGAGTGGAGTAGTGAAGGAGTTGATTAAGGCCGTATCTAACTCCTCCAGCTGGAAATGTCTCTCCTCAGCTGAATAAAGTCATCTGGGAGTAGCAAGAATATAATGACAAAGAAAGTCATCGGTGTGAAGGGCTTAGTCCTGGCAGAGAGAGAGAGAGAGAGAGACAGACAGACAGACAGACAGACAGAGACAGAGCTTCTGCATGTCCTTTTTGAAGACATCTTTAACTCACCTCAGCATTAAAACAGCAACAAGTCAACACTAAGCATCTTCACAGTCTGATCTCTGTTATTAAGTTATTATCTTTCCGTGCGTGTGTGAGTATACACCATATTATTGGTAATACCTTGTAAACAAAAGAAACCTTGGAAAGCCTCTGGAATCCCAACCTGGCTGTGAGTCGTGGATCAGGAGCCACTTCCTGTGTGCCCTGAGGCTTCTGTTTAATACTTTGATGTTTATTAGTTATATAGGTAGTGTTGACTTATTACAGGTTTTATAGCATGGCCTTATATTAGCAGAGTCGTACGTGTACTTGCAAATATATGAAAAGAGCTGGAAGAGTAAGTCATCTTCATCACATCGTCACCAGCGGCACCATCATCATCATCATCATCAGCAGCAGCATTGACATCATCATCATCCTCATCATCACTACCCAATTTAGATTTGGCAGAGAGAGAGAGAGAGCGAGAGAGAGAGAGAGAGAGAGAGAGAGAGAGAGAGAGATTATATATAAGACAAGGAAAGACAAAAAATAACAAAACTGAGCCAAAGGGAAGAACTGTGGCTTGAAATATGAAAAAGAAACCACATGAGTAGTGATGGTTCGATCCCGGGCCACACTAACCAGACCCAGTTATCTACCTGTGTTGGCGGCAGTGGTTTCTACCTATATTCCTGCCTTGCTATTTCTTTATTACCGTCAGTCTATACAGCACATTTGCCCATCTTTGCCTATTTTTCCACTCCATGTGTATCTTTAGGTGTTACTCTAATCTATTTAAGACACACATCGGTAAACTCTGTGTGTGTGTGTGTGTGTGTGTGTGTGTGTGTGTGTGTGTGTGTGTGTGTGTGTATCTGTTTCTCAATCTCGTACTCCATCAGTTACACCCAATCCCAATCCCAGAGTTCACCCAGGGTGGCCACAACAAAACGCCTTTAACCCTTTGGCTGCCAATTACCTCCTTGCAGTTTATTTCCGCTGACGTCACACGATTTTACTATGTTAAAGGCAGAAATTTGGAGCAGAAAATGTTAAAGCTTTTCCATGTAACGTTTTGGCTGAGAATAAAGTATTTCCTATTTTGTTCCAGCTTATGACGGATGGTTATACTCAGCTGATAGAAACTGATGACATCAAAGGTTTAAGCCTCTTTAGTGCCACTCATCACTACTCCATCATCATCATCATCATCATCATCACCTCTTTAGTGCCACTCATCACTACTCCATCATCATCATCATCACCACCTCTTTAGTGCCACTCATCACTACTCCATCATCATCATCATCATCACTACTCCATCATCATCATCATCATCACCTCTTTAGTGCCGCTCATCACTACATCATCATATTATCATCATCACCATCATCAACTCTTTAGTGCCACTCATCACTACTCCATCATCATCATCATCAGCATTATCATCATCATCATCATTATCATCATCATCATCATCATCATCATCACCATCACCTCTTTAGTGCCACTCATCACTACTCCATCATCATCATCATCATCATCACTTCTTTAGTGCCACTTATCACTACTCCATCATCATCATCATCATCACCATCATCATCATCACTACTCCATCATCATCATCATCATCATCACTACTCCATCATCATCATCATCATCATCATCATCATCACGTCATCATTATTCATGTCACTCCCATTGTAACCATCATCATTCCTTTCCTCCTCCTCGTCATCATCATCATCATCATGATCATCATCACCGGTACCGTCATCGCCAGTAATATGTGGCTGTGTCAGTAAACCTGGTAATGGCATCAGTTCATAAAATTAAGAAAATAATGATGAGAAAATGACAATAAAATGAACCCCTTCAGTGCGAGAACCCATTTTTTGTTATTGTTACTCGTGGCCGACGCTTTTATTGGTGCAGGAAAACAGGCAAGGAGTGAAGCGTGTTTAAGTCCGACCAAAGCAAACCTGTGTAGTTGGTAAATTATCATGTGAGCTGAAGAAAACCGTCTGAGGATAGCAAGACTGATATGGAGAGAGAGAGAGAGAGAGAGAGAGAGAATAAAGGGGAAAAAAAAAGAAGCCTCACTTGTCCCTCAGGTTCGATCCCGGGCCTCACACAGCAGACCCAGTTATGTACTGTACCTGTGCTGACTGTAGTGGCTTCTGTCCCTCATAGGTAAGGAAAGTCAGTCTACTTATCTGTATACATATTTCCTTATCTCCTTAACTGTCTGTCTGTTTGTCTGTTGATCTACGTACTCGTACATCTGCCACAAAATGTAAATTAGCTTATTCAGTTCTCTCTCTCTCTCTCTCTCTCTCTCTCTCTCTCTCTCTCTCTCTCCATGTGCATATAGGTACAAGCATTATCATCAATCTTCTAGACAGTTCTTTAGTCTGACATCAAATTCGTCAATCTGTTTTTTATTCAAATGCCTCTATCTACCAGTCTACCCATCCCTCTGTCTGGGTCTCTAATATATCATTTTTCAGTCTGTTTATCCATGTGACTTTATGGCTGTCTGTTCAGCTCATCTATCTATTTTCCTCTGTATCCATCTCTGTATCTATCCTGTTGAAGGGGGCTACATCATCACTACTCGTTCCATAAGTAAACTTTTTGTAAACTGATATGAATAACTCAGCAAAGGTAGAACCAGTCTAGTATTATATTCCAGCTCTCGGCAGACGATTTTATTCACCTGGTAGTGAGTCCTAGTAGCCAGAGAGAGTTACTACTGTCACCAGTAACCCTCTCATGACGGTGAAGTTCTAGTATTCCATTCCACCTAATGCCACGCGATTTTATTCAGCTGAGAGCAAATCATAGGACGCTGACACTGTTATAAGTGCACCTGGTAATTACAGAGTATATAGGATGGAGAAAATGTAGATGTGGAAAAGTGACAGACTGAATATGGAAACAGATTTGTGGAAGGAGAGAGAGAGAGAGAGAGAGAGAGAGAGAGAGAGAGGTTGCGTATACGTAATCATTAACTCAACACCGCCGTTAATAACTAAACTACAACATCAATCACTAACCCTCATTATCTTCGCAGACAGACGTTTAACTTTATGAACAAAGTAGACTCATAAATTAAAAGTAGTGTTCCGTCGTTCAGGAAATGGAAACCTGGTTCTGTGCCACGGATCTTGACCGTCCTCCTCTCTGTATGTGAGGCTTCTGTTTATCTTAATCGTTTGTTATTTACGGACATACTCGTATTCTTTATTATATTACTGTATCTATTACAGAGATAAGAATATTGCAAATATCCCCAACAGATTGTATCGACAAGATTTTGTGATTCATCATCATCATCATCATGAGTATCACCATCATCATCACCAACTGTTGCAGTATCAGCAACAGTAGTAGCACCAGCACCAGCAGATCCAGCAGCATCAAAAACAACATCATCATCATCATCATCATCATCATCATCATCCAGTATTCTACCACTACATAACACAGATCTCTGCCAACTTTCTCCACTCTAACCTATTTGTTGTTAGCATGTGTTTGTGTGGTTGTGTTCCTGGGTGGCTGTGGTGGTTATTTGTGGAGAAGTGTGTGACGGTGTGTGTGGAGGGAGTGCCTTGATGACGAATGTGTGTGTGTGTGTGTGTGTGTGTGTGTGTGTGTGTGTGTGATTTTAGTTATTATTTTTTCATTAGCTGATGTTCTTAGATTACATTTTCTTATATTGTTTTGGTAAAAAAATCACCAAGAATTCGCCAAACAAGAGAGGAAATATAGACGAGTAAAATGTTGCCGTCGTTAAATAACAGAAAAAGTAGCTGAGGGCCTTTAAAAGTCGCCAAATACAAAGTTGCCAAGATGGCAGCTCTTCAAATAAACACATTTCTAGTAGCATCATAACACTGCTGGTCTGGTGGGTATAAATTCCAGTTGCAAACACGTTGGCGTCGGCCAGTTTGCGATGGGTGGGTTGCGAGGCTTTGGCTTGCCACGCAGCTGACGTTGGTTCGAGTCCTGCAGCCCCCCTGGCCCGGAACAGGGCGCAGCGCAGGACCAGGACCGACTGACCCCGTGACTGGCCTCCACCACGACCGTGACCACAACAGTGACTACGCTAATGATGCCTCAGGAAGAGTTAAGCTCCTCCGGGAGATACTGTGTTTGGGGTTCACAGTTTTCAAAACGTCCCCCTTCTGTGGCATCACCAGCCATGTCTGGTTAGTCGCCAGGATCGTATAAAGTCCTCACAAAGACTTTATGCCATTTTTTTGGTTGTTTGACAAAATTTGGCTCTTTTATTGTATCATAATAGATTATGATAATCACATTGCAAACTTCTTTGGGTCAACGAATTTCTGAGACAGGCTGAATAGTGACGATGAAAAGATACAGTAAACGCAGTGTGTGTGTGTGTGTGTGTGTGTGTGTTGTTTGTGTTTTTTGTGTGTATTTGTTTGTGTGTCTGGGTGTGTGTCAGCTTGTGTGTATGTGTCTGTGTGCACGCGCACGTGTGTGTGTGTGTGTGTGTGTGTGTGTGTGTATGTGTGTGTGTGTGTGTGTGTGTGTAATTCTGGGTAACGCCAAGCAGTTTTAATTGCCTTCGGGAAGAAGTCCCTTTGTTATAAAAATTTGTAACCTCATCAGTACGGTGATGTCTTTGTTCTTGCTTCCCAAGCCGTTTATACTTAGCTTAAGAAAAACAGTTTCTGGAAGGATTTACACAATCCCTCAACCCATTTAGATACAGTTCAAATTTTTAAATTAACTCTCGTGGCGAAATGGTCTGAGAAAATTGATCTGATTTATAAAGGAGTGTAATAAGTTTTTCCGGTAAACATAACTATTTTCTCAGATTCACTCAGATTTGGTTAAGTGTTTGGTAAACGCTCTTCACTCTTACCTTGCCTATAATAGCTATATCTCCGTCTTGAATGCTGAGGTGCGTCACTGATTAGCGCTTGATAATGGTTCGGGTCAAAAAGAAGTCCGATGGAAACAATGTAGAATCGTAGTTTTTTTTTTTTTTTCCTTCTTTTTTTCTGCCGTTAATAGTGTGTGGTGGTGGTGGTGGTGGCGGTGTTGAGAATAAGAAGGCTTTAATTAATGCCTGTCATCTACGCGAGGCTCCGTTAAGGTGCAGCCATACATACTCGAATCATGTGATCGCCAAGATGAAATGAAGTACCGGGTTGGAGCCGCTGCAATATCGGAGACTGAACGACCCCTCAGTCTCGTTTCCTCTTGTCCAGCACATGTTTGGAGCAAGTGTGGCCGCATCCTAAGGCACACATTCAGTTTTGACCTATACCAAGTCTTTCCCTAGATAATCACGCAACAATCCAATGTGCAGCGCTGGTTCCTATTTCAGTTATAGGTAAGGATGGGAGTTTAGTGTGAATTAGTTGTTGTCCAGGAGTCTTACTGTATCTGGGTTAGCAGGCTTTGTTGCACCATCGAATGTATGGTCAGCCAAAAAAGTCGTGTCTTCGTTCCGAACCCCGTAAATATTCGAACAGATAAGTCGAAGCAGCAGGGATGTCTTCACAAGTCTGTCAACTGTGTCAGACCAGACGGTGGTGGGGGTGAGTGGTTTGGGGTGGGGGTGAGTGGTTTGGGGTGGAGGTGGGGTAGTGCAGGATGTGTGTGCTGTTATGTTTTATATGCCACGTATTACTGTCGGGTAGGCATTGCTGGGAATAACATACTGGGTAATAGGGTTATAGTCAACTTTTATTACTATTATGTCACTAAATGTCTACATAGGCATCATCATGAGTTTACATGTACCCGGTAAACAAAATATACTGTAGTTTTACATACATGGGTTCTCATGACTAATTCATCTTTGAGATTTGAAGTACTTCAGAGGACGGAATAACGGTGGAATACCTTCCATAACGAGTATTTGGAATTTAATGAAACGTCATGATTATGATAATATAGAACAGCGATTATTAGTGATCACATGAATCTCCCCTCTATTTCCTGTCGCCAGTGTAGATAAATGAGTGACTGTGATGGTATGACTATATGCTGGTGGGTGTATAACTTGGTTTCATCACCATGCGTAACACTGTGGCTAGGTTTCCCTCACCCCCATTATCACAACACTAACTACTTGTGGAAAAAAAAAATTTTCACGTTACTGCTGTGAAGGCACCGCATGCCTCTGTCCCACACCACCCATGATATGTAATTTACCCTGTCATGTTCAGAAGGTAAACATACAGTAAAAACACAGCTGTCTGTCCTTCATTCATATGTCATGTGGCTAATTGATACCCTGCGGAGTTGCTGTGTTAACGCTTGTTTGGCTACACGTTCTAGGTACTGTTTCAGGTTGACGATACATTTCACCATTAACAGGCACTAAATCAGGTGTAATATCACATTTAGCACCTTTACTCTGTGGTGTATTGCTAGGCTACACTGCCAGCAATAACTACAGCACACACATCCTGCACTACCCCACCTCCACCCCCATATCACTCACCCCCACCCCCATATCACTCACCCCCACCACCGTCTGGTCTGACACAGTTGCCAGACTTGTGACGCTATCCCTGCTGCTTCGACTTATCTGTTCGAACATTTACGGGGTTCGGAACGAAGACACGACTTTTTTTGCTGACTATACAGTCCAGGTCCGTATTTCAATAACGGTGACAGTTTAACGTGGATTGGCAAGGTCTGTATTTTGGCTGGGTTAGAGGGCTTTGTAACATCATCGGATCCACATGTCAGATCCCTGTTTCAGTAAGGGTGAAAGTTTAGTGTGCATTGGTCAGAGATGTATTGGGCTGTGTAAGGATATTCTGTAGCACGATCGAATGTACAGTGCAATCCAGGTCCCCATTTCAGTAAGAGTGAGAGTTTAGTGTGCATTGGTTAGGGTCGTTTTCTGGCTGGGTTAGGAGGCTTGTAACACCCTTGAATGTACAGTGCAGATCCTTATTTCAGAAAGACTGGGGGTTCAGTGTGGATTGGTTAGGGTTGTATTCTGGCCGGGTATGAAGCGTTATGGCATCTCTATTAGCGATTTATTTCCCTTATTACAACTTCATGTATTCCTGCATGGTATCTGCATCCACTTCATATCAACACTTTATGCATACATAGCATAAAGTAATACATTAGCGTAGCAGATACATAAATAAACTGGAATGGAAGATCCATTTTATATCAATACTTCTTGCAAAAGTAACAAAGCAATATATTAACGTAGCAGATACCCAAATAAACGAAAAAGCGCTCAGGGAGCGCATACCTCTGCCATTATCGTTGTCATTAAAAAGGATCTGAATCTGAATCCATAGGTATAGGATCTGGATCCGGATCCGCCTCAAAATTTAATAAATTCTTTCTTGGTCCATGGCCCACTTTTCCACAGAATTCAGTTGAAATTCAATGAGAACATTTGGAGATATTGTGCGGGATACTCCGGATCCGGATGCGCCTCCAAACGTAATCATTTCTTTCTTGGCCCATGGCCCACCCTTCCACAAAATTTCATCACAATCCGTTCACAACATTTTGAGTAACTCCGGATCCGTGGATATAGGATCCGGATTCGGATGCGGATCCGCCACAAAATTTAATAGATTCTTTCTTGGTCCATGGCGCACCTTTCCACCAAATTTCATTGAAATTCACTGAGAACTTTTGGAGATATTTAGTAGGATTCTCCGGATCCGGATCCGGCCCAAACTGTAATCATTTTTTTTTTTTTTTTTTTTATGTGTCCGACTCTGGGCATAGGCTTCACAGCCTGCTCTCAAGGCCCAGCAGTCCTCCTACATACCATACACCTCTACATGTCACCACTTCGGCGCTAACACCCACCGTCCATATTGAATACATGCTAGGGCTGTCTCATACAGGACTGGTGTATTGGTATTAGCGGGGGTATTTTTACGACATGTCGGCGGGTCTTCTGGTAGATCAGTAAAGCCTGATTTTAATGAAATTCAAATCCTTAAACTGTTCCCTACCCCAGCCGGGATTCGAACCTGGGTCCGTTAGGACTACAGGCCACCTCTCTACCGATTGAGCCACCGCCTCCCCCATTCTATGGCCCCTGCCCCCCCCCCCCCTCCCGTTCACAAAATTTGATGAAAATCCGTTCGTAGCTTTTTGAGTAATCCTGCTAACAGACAGACAGACAAACAAATAAACCAAAGCGGGGTAGAACATAACCTCCTTGATGGAGGTGACTAGCAAGGAAGATCCATTTCATATCAACACTTCTTGCACTAATAACATAAAGTAATATATCAGTGTAACAGATTCATTAATAAACTAGCAAGGAAGAAGTGCCAGACAGCCTCCATAACGCTTTGGCTGCGGGTAGTGCATTTGGATAGATATATTTAAACTGACAACAGCTGATTTTAACTAACGCTGATATTTCCTGCTCTACCTTTTTACTCCAACTTGGCCAACAATTGCCGTCTCACCTCCTCCAGCTGTAACAAGAGATCATCACTAGCATATGTTGCTGGCCACAAAGAGTGCTATGGTGACAATGTACAATCATAGGCAATAGTCGTGTCGTAAATTTGGTGAAAACATCTACTGATAAGGTCAAGTTTTGGTGCGTTCTGCTTTGTGTCATACGGACGGTTGGTGCCACTGACATGAGATGCCATGTGATCCAGGTGACGAACCTCTGGGTGCCAGCATATTTTTATTAACTGAGCGAGCATATCTATATGTTGTGCTTTTCCGTCTGTTGCTTTAAGCGATATATGTGAACAGTTTCTCATATGTCCCCCTTTTTTACCCTCATGCCAACAACACTGCAATTCAAGTAGCCATGGAACTGTCCTGTAATCAGTGCTTTATTCAATTAACTTCTTCTTAGCATAAGTTGATAATTATGAGCAATGATTGTCATTATCTGTCAGCGTTACCAAACAAAACAAGCCAAACTATTATACACATGAGGATAGAGTTAGTGTATAATGATAATCGAATATTTCGTTACGAGTGGCGAATTGAATCGCACATGCTGCAGTTCGAACACATAACCCAAAAAAAACAAAGTCTACACACAACTATTCTTGTGCTTCATTCTAGGTTCAGTTCGTCTCTTACGACATAAGCACTGCTTGAAGGTGCTGTCTTCCATCGTTGTGATTATTTGCTGGTCCTGTAGCGGTGTGGCAACACGAGGACGGCCTGAACGATGACCGTTCTCCGTTGTGCCTTCCTCCCGAAATCACCGAATTAATCTTTCCGTGATGCTGCTAACACCAATGTTTGCATTATCTGTCCGGGATTCTCTCACCCTTAATAAAGGTAGATTACGCCTTCTCTCATCTCCCCAGTAGTTGGATGCATGATGCTCTTCCTCTCCATACCAAGGTATGTACTAAGTCTGCTTGACGTTTTGTGGTAAGATGTAACGGCCAGGCGAGCATCGCTTGCCTGAATATGGTTCATATTTCGTCCCTCGAAGACAACAGTCTTCGCAAATCAAAATTATGGCTTCGGATTGTCTTGGGTTCATTTATGCCGTCTTCCCATCAGCAGCAGATATGAAGCTTGAGGAAGTCAGGCCAGCCAACCACGAATATGCACTGTGGTAGAGTTGTCATAGTGTTTCACGTGTTTCACTTGATCTGCGGACAAAACAGCGACACGACTTTTGTCTTTGATTGTACTGGATAGTCGTAGTATTGTCTTTCTCTTCCACTGAGCTGCGTGAAATAAGCTGCAAAAGAACGACAGTCTGGGCCAAATTAATATTTTGAAATAGTGGAAGCAAAGGTTCGAAAGGTTTATTCCTGTGACACATAGTCTGTAACGGATTCATCATTATCATCATCATCATCATCCCGCTTCTTTTTCCTATCGAAATGTAAGCATTAAAAAAAAAAAAAAAAAAATGTGACGAGGATGAAGCCTCGGCTTATCTGGTGACACTCAGGTGCCTCATCCACTGGGCCGCTAAGAGGCAAAAGGAGAGGAGCGCCTTCACGTGGTGGCATCAATATGACCGGATGGTGCAGCTGCCGGGTTATACGAACGTCCCTCCATTCCCTCCCTGTCCCCCAAAATGAGGATGGTGGACTGTGGAAGAGGTGTGGGTAACCTTGACCGGCTGTCACCAGGTTCACGTTCACCTGAGCCTGGAGTTGCAACTACTACTACAACTAGTTTTTTTTTTTCCATCCCTGGCGCAGTCCGATAAATCGGGGTTCGACACCTGACACAGTTCAGGTGGATTAATATTAGCTGATTATACTTCTTAGATTATATCTTAAACAAGCAGTCTCATGCGTGACTTAAGCTTGGAAAAGTGTACGAATACGACCGCACGACCTTGTCAGCTGGCGCCACAAAATGACGCTTCATGACACGTGAAGGTGTTTTCCATGACAGGCCTTGTTTTGAGGAGCGAGTGAAATGATTAGTTCGTTTTAGAAAAAATAAAAAATAAAAGTGGATTCTGAAAAAATAAAAACAACAGCAACAGGTATATTAGTGATGATAAATAATAAAAATAATAATAATAATAATAGTAAGATGATGATGATGATGATTATAATAATAATAATAATAATAATAATAATAATAAATAATAATTAATAAAAACAACAATTATGTCCAGACATGGTACGGAACAAGGAACACGAGCTGTCTTATGAGTCCACAATGGTGACATATCTTGCAGACACTGTCCACGTGTCTAGTATGTCTGTTGATATTAGGTGAGTGCTGACAGATGAAATGGTGACATTCACTGCTGACACACGAACATTTAAGCTGTGATAACAACTGACGGGATCTTGGACAAAACATTCCCGACAGTGTCTGCCGATGATGGTGTTGATGGACGGTTTTTAGCCACGTGATTCTCGTACTAAATTTTGCACAAAACACTTTTTGATAACGGAGTGTGATGGGTTTGTGCCCTCATGTGTGTTATATGTCTTGAAACACATCTTGTCATGAGTTTCACCCAGAGATAATTAATGTTGACTTGTATGCTAGACTTATCAGTTTCCCTTATCTTTATGAAAATATTTCTTATAAGTTGTAAAACGAATAGTACTTAGACTAGTAACTATATAATTATACGCCTGGTAGTGGTATCAAAATTAAAAAAAAAAAATCATCTTAAAATGCGTGCATCATCATGGTTCGGTAAAGAAATGTATAATTTCCCGTTGTGTATTTTGAGATGTCCTGGCTTCTGAAAAGGACCTTGTTTTTCACATGGATGCAAAAGTTAAACAGGTTTCCAGGTTTAGATTTCTGCTTTGAATCAACAGAGTACATGCAGGTAAGGAAAAAATGACAAATACAGTAAAATGAAACAATACGCATAAATATACCAAAAATGTTGTGTTTTCCCAGCCATGTCATGGCGGCGCGGTGGGGAAGGTGAGAGGTTGCCACTGTGCGGCTCCGGCTCGAGTCCCGGCGAGAGCATTTCAAGGAGTCTGTGGGTGATGAGGTGACGCCGCTCTCACCGGTTGACCTGACTCACTCACACCTGGCTGGTGAGGTGGCCACTGACTGCTGACCCGGACTGATCATCCGGGTGGGACTTGCAGACCCTAACTGCTGCCCTTAACTGGGTGGCGGAGGGTGAGACTTGCAGACCCTAACTGCTGCCCTTAACTGGGTGGCGGAGGGTGGGACTTGCTGACCCTAACTGCTGCCCTTAACTGGGTGGCGGAGGGTGGGACTTGCTGACCCTAACTGCTGCCCTTAACTGGGTGGGGGAGGGTGGGACTTGCTGGCTCTAGCTGCTGCCCTTAACTGGGGCGTAATTGACTGGACTTGACATAACCGTACTTGACTTAACTGAACTTGACATAACCGTACTTGACGTAACTGGACTTGACATAACCGTACTTGACGTAACTGGACTTGACAAAACTGTACCTGACTTAACCGGATTTGACTTAACCAGACTTGACTGGACTTGACTAAACAATAGGCCATACCAATAGCCCAAACACCCTGCACAACAATAGCCCAAACACCCTGCACAACAATAGCCCAAACACCCTGCACAACAATAGCCCAAACACCCTGCATAACAATAGCCCAAACACCCTGCACAACAATAGCCCAAACACCCTGCACAACAATAGCCCAAACAACCTGCACAACAATAGCCCAAACACCCTGCACAACAATAGCCTGTAACACTAAATCACCACAGAACGGGGAAGGACTGTAAGGGGAAGGTGCCACCTGGGGTCCGGGACCTGGGTGTGTCCGAATCCCACAGCAGACCGTAACCCGGGAAGTGGGGACTTGTTCACACATTACCACAGCCATAATGAACACACGCGGCAGTAAATTTCCGACAAGGGGCAGGCCATGTCAGAGTAAACTAACCTTTATATCGAACATCTTCCCGCAGTGTGGGCGAGTCTTACGAAGTAGTTGATTAGTTGAGCTGGCATCACAGACTGCAATTCCTTTCACCCATAATTGTTTACAGGCCAAGATTAAATACATTGTAACATATTACTGGAAAACTGTTTTCCCTACTTAGTTGTTGACTTTATTCATGGGACAACTGTCATGTGTGGGGAGGTTTTCCACATTCATTTCTTCTCAACAAGGTGGCTCCCTTCACCCTCTGTCTCTTTGCTGCAGTGTTGCATCTTCATCTCTCTTCCATCCGTACGTCAGTGATCACTGTTCTTCTGAACTGTCTGCTTGCATCCCTCCACCGCTACGGTGGGCGCGTTGCACCCGTCTAGCAGCAAATTCTCATCCCTTTTCTGTCCAACTTTTTAATCCAAGAGTTAACCGTTTCTTTCCAGTCCTTCATGTATGCAACAGGTCAACTGTGGAACTGTCTTCCTCTGTCTGTATTTCTCACTGCCTATGACCTCCAGTTTTTCCAGCGTGTCCAGGCATCTCGAAATGAACAGATCTTGAAATTGGCTCTGTGTTTTCTTGCGGGCCTCTTACCTTTGATTCCTTCTTCCATACATTAAATATATATATATATATATATATATATATATATATATATATATATATATATATATATATATATATATATATATATGAAAGCAGTTCTGAAAAGCTCAGGAACTACGTTTACATTATACGTGATTATACTGGATGTACTAATACTTATCGGATACTGGATGTACTAATTATACGACGGAATCTTAGGTGTATACGGAGATTTTATCGTGTGTGTGTGTGTGTGTGTGTGTGTGTGTGTGTGTGTGTGTGTGTGTGTGTGTGTGTGTGTGTGTCAGGGTGAATCACATAAAAAGCATATGAGGTAAATTATGTTCACAAATAATTTAGTTTATTTAGACCTAAGGAAACGATTTTACTTGTCACTGGGAAGCCTTCCGAGGTAGGAAGTTTTGCTGTATATTTATATTCATTATTTACATTTGTTGCTGCCCATGGGCCATTTATGTCGTTACTTGTTATGAGCCGAAGTTGAGTTGAAAGTCAGACGGTGTAGGCATCCGATGGATCTATAAGATGCTACTGGATTTTTTTATTTTTTAAGTTGATATTACACAGTGCAAGCTGGGACCTAGACTGGTCAACCACCCTTAAAGTATTTCGACAATGTTAGCCTAGCACTGCACCGCTCCTTTTATTAAAAATCGATAAAGTGAAACTGGCTGTTAGTTTATGATTATTCTGCATACCTGTCTTCGTCGTTTGGAGGCTCCGACGGTAGGGTCGGTAGGCCGTCTGTTTACCAAGCTTCATGACCTGAGTTCAATCCCATCCGGGGACAAATATTGAAGGTGCATCAGTATCAAGTTCATTCATGAATTTTTACATGAACCATATTATTTTCACCGCCATGTAACATTTGTTGGTGGCAAGTCGCTTCTCCAATAACAAAAAGTCGTGTCCATCTGTTTTACAGATCAGCTGCCTTCGGGATCCATAGAGCGCGGACCGAACGTGCGTAATAGAGCTATACCCTTGTGTCAGGTGTATGCAAGCCCAATGTTACAACAGATACATAATTACCCTGTCCAGGATCCCTCGATGACATACAAACTCTTTCATTTACAAACAGAGCCACTTAAACTTTTATAATTTTCACATGAATTTGTCAGTTATCATTCCGAAAATCCACTATTTTTGTACATTAATAGAGATGAAGAATTAGCTTCGAGCGGATCACTTTGCAACTGATATATCGAAAGTGATATTCCTTGTATCAAGGGAACATTGTCCTTCATGACCCATAAAACACGGCTTTTACGGGTGTTGAATAGTAGAGTTGCCTATCCATTTATCGCGTGTGTAAGCCGTCCGCTACATTACCTGTACATGCATACATACCTTACACATCCATCACAGTCATTGTTTATTTTGGTGTTTCCGCTGGGTTAGTTACATGTGATTACTCCCTACCAACATTTTCACGCCTTTGATAGGTCTCCCTTGTTCCAGTCATTAATTACATAAGTATTATTCAGTGCTAATTTTGTTATAAGGTGTACCACTGAACAGGTTATGCTGTGTTTTTTACTACCGGTATAGTTTTTTGTAGATCTTTTATTTCCCTCCCTTTCCATGGGGGAAGCAGCCTAGGTATATAGATAGTATATAGATAGATTATTTCCCTCTCATCCACTCATTATCATACTAACGTATCCTGACGTCTCTGTTCTTAAAATGAATGCCAACTATTGCCCACAGTTGTTCAGATGTTTGTGCAATAAGCTTCCCTGTATTGTCTACCGAGTGGCTCCTGCGATCATCAAAGTTGCATAATTGACCTGAAGCTCTCCTTCCTTAACCTCAAGCCTAAGTGCTTCTCAGAATCACTCCCTGCTCTGTCCATCCAACAGGTCCTCCTCGTCCTTACTCCCTTTAACCACTCTCATCTCAGCACTGTTGCATCTTTTTACTGTCACTGTTGCAGTGGCCACTTTTCATCTAAACAGTACATTTCTCCCTCTATTGCATTACAACAGGTGCATAGCACGCGTCTTGTAGCATACTCTCACATTTCTTCTGTCCATTTCTCTAATACCTGAGTTAACGGATACTGTCAGTCATTAATGTATGTAGTAGGTCAACTCTGGAACTGTGTTCCTTAGTCTGTAGTTCCCTTTGCCATGACTCCAATCTTTTAAAGCACTCTGTATCCAGATGGCATGAATGTATGTTGAACTTGGCTTTATTTAGTTCTGTTTGTCTTGGAAAGAGCAACTCTTTTCCCTGCCTCTGGCCTTTGGTTGTCTTCTTGCACAGAAAAAAAAAAAAAAACATATACTGTATATATATATATATATATATATCCTCTGTGGTACAGTGGTACAGTGTGCGTTTCGTACACGGGTGAGCCAGGGTTCGCGTCCCGCTAGGGTAATAAACTTTGGGAGTGTTCACCCGGCCACGTACTGCATTGGCGGACACCAGGGGTGCTGTGGTTGGACCAGTGTCGCTTACTATAAAGTAAGCTTGCACCCAGTCGGCTTGCGCGGGCCGATTACACTTGGTTCACAGACTACACATCCAAAGCCACTACAACACAACAATTACACTTACAAGCACTTCTCACCCTACATACAATCTCTACTAGACAGCCTAAGCCACTTGGTAGAGATACATTGGCTGTATCGTCCCCACTTCGGTTTGGATAGGCCGGTCCTGCAGTGGACAAAAAAATAACAACAACAATCCAGTAATTTCATGATTAGTCAGCAAGTTAATTCATAATCGAGCTTTCTATCCTTGTCTGAGCATTATCTATGCCTACTTAGTGAGAGGCAATAGTGAACAGTTACTCATCCCTGAGTGGTATAATGAGGGAAAAAGAACCAAGCCACCATTAAGATGTAACTCTTTAAAGGCCTCATGAGACTGAAGCGCCTTAATAAACTCTTATATGTTGGTTTGGTTACATTATTCCCATCCGACATAGTAAAAAGTTTCCTGGCATATATGAAACCAGTTTGCTTGTCACACAGTGTAGTCACGTGAGGCTAGTATTACTGTTGCTTTTTTTTTTTTTTTTTTTTTTG
This sequence comes from Coenobita brevimanus, assembly GCF_032717465.1. Classification (NCBI taxonomy): domain Eukaryota; kingdom Metazoa; phylum Arthropoda; class Malacostraca; order Decapoda; family Coenobitidae; genus Coenobita; species Coenobita brevimanus. Next base: position 44,765,805 of record NC_137021.1, read on the forward strand.
TCACTGGGGCTTGAAATGGCAGACTCATTAACTCACGTTTCGATTCTCAGCTTTAGTGTACGAGCATAAAGGTCTACACAGTAGACTTTCAAACTTTAACAGCCAAGTTCCAGTGATCACGTAGCAGTTCATTCCAGTCCCTGCACTTCTTGCTTGTTCTAGCCTGTTGACAGATAGTCAGTCATCCCCATCCCCAGCTAAACCTCTTCATTTTATTATTATTTTTTTCCATGGAAGCCTGTCACCTGGGATGCTCAGTTTTACTGTAATGGCATTTATATCAATCATGGTAATGAGTATGTGTGGGTAACTGCTGAAACACCACCGAATTTTAGTTTTCACCATCCTTCCTTCAGCATGGCCAGCTCTGTCCTCTTACTCCCTCTGATTCTGATCTCTGTGTATCACTCACACCAAGAACAGTAGGAGCAGCGTGGGCAGGGCGGCCATGGTCCACGCATTTTTTTGTTATGTGGGCCAATGATATTGGATAATATGCATAAGTTAAGGATAGAAAGACTGTTTAAGCAATTACATGTCACTCAAACGCTATGTAACAAAATTCATATTTAATATCCAATTATACTCCGAAGAACCATTCAAAAGAATCAGAGGACACTACGCTTTTTGGTTTATCAACCCTTCCTTTACCTGAAATGAGCGCCATTCCTCTGTTACCGGGTCATCTGGTGGCAGGATCGGTAGTGAGACACAAGTTTGCTTGGATCCCCTGGATACCTTGTTAGCTTTGCCGTGACACTGCCACTGTACTGGTTAGCGGTCAATTACGTGCTGCTGTAGGTAACCTGTGTCAGACGAGGTCGATGTTGTTGTAGAGTAACCTCAGTCAGACTGACCAAGCAGACTCATCAGCCGCAGGCAGGCAATAGCCTTTGCATGGCAATCCCATGCACTAAACCAATGTTTTCTTGCGGTGGACAACGCCTCGCCACAGTGAACAGCGGGGAAGAGTATTTAGGTTAAGTTCCTGGATGGACGCCACATTTGCGTCAGTCCACCCAGTTAACAGTGGCATCATAGTACGCTACTCATCACACCGTTATTCACCTGTATGGTTACCACGCAGCATTGTTAATGGTTACCCATCAGGCTTAACACTCAGTGTAGAGGCACCTGAAGTGGAAAGAAGAATAAAAATGAGGAGATGAGAGAAACAGGAAGAAAGGAGGGTAGACAGAGAAATGTCTAAGGTGAAGGACGAAGTAGGAACAAGACATCCAGTCAGTATACATTGGTCGCCACCACCTACCTGGTAGTAGACATTACACACTTCTAATTCTTCACTACCAGAATACAGGCATGCAACACGTACGAAGCCCTGGATAAGAGAGAGAGAGAGAGAGAGAGAGAGAGAGAGAGAGAGAGAGAGAAAGAGAGAGGAGGGGGGAAATGTAGAGTTTTCTTGATGTAGAATATAGATCATTTTTCTTTTCATTTGTATCCGAGTGACTGATAATGACGACATACAATATGACCAACTCCTCCAGATCAACAAACTGTAGCAGATGCGCATTATAGTCGCTGATGCGATGCTGAAAATGATGCCTCAGTTGTCACCTTATCTGATATACTGTATTATAATCCTGAGAGAGAGAGAAGGGGGGGGGGGCGTAGTGCAGCCGAAACTCGAAACATGATTTTAATGGAACTTGGCAGGGTGGTTGGAAATGGGTCCCAGTTGGGCCAGTTTCAATTCATGTAGACTGGTATAATCTGAAGTGATGTTTTGGCCCCTAATTATTGTCCTCATTGGTGTTACTATACGCATACGTGGAAGAAGCGACGGAACATTATCGTAAGTTTCATACGTCCCTGCGGAGAGAGAGAGAGAAAGTTATACATCTACACAACAATGTCCATTACTTCACTGGAGCTACGAACAGACAGTTTTATTCAGCAGAAAATGGTGGTGGTGGTGGTGGTGGTAGCTCTGATTGTGGTGATGGTATCTGTGGTGGTGGTCTTGATAGTAGCTATGATGATGATGATGGTGGTGGTGGTAGTAGCTGCAGTGGTGGTAACTGGTGGTGGTGGTGGTGGTAGCTATGATTGTGGTGATGGTAGCTGTTCAGAACCCGTTCTTGCTTGGGCAAGTGCTTTCGCGAGGCTCGTTTTCTCCACTATAAAAACTCTCTCTCTCTCTCTCTCTCTCTCTCTCTCTCTCTCTCTCTCTCTCTCTCTCTCTCTCTCTCGTGTGTGTGTGTGCGTGTGCATACACTTGTGAATGGTGGCTCTGGTGGAGCTTGGTGGCCTGATGGGTAGATTGGTAAGCAGATGTGTGGATGGCCTGGGCCTGACTTGCGTGCTGATACTTAGCGCTAAGTGAGCTGTGGTAGATAATGCTGTTATTACTTGCAATTACCTTATGTGAATTTGTAAAGAAATGTTTGATGGGAAGTTTATATGGGAACTCTTTTGTAAGGTATAAAAAGTGACGAAGTATACCGTGTAAAACACCGCCTCAACTCAGTAACCTGTCTAGCCCTGCACTGGCTGGGGCAGCAACAGGGACAGGGGAATGGTGACATTAAAGAATGTGCAGGAGATAATTCTCGTGGTGAGGCTTTGGGGATATTTCCCGAATTTTTTGTTTTCTGGATCATATTGAACTTTTGTTGACTTTACCAATGAAGTAAAACACAGAACAAGAAACAGGTTACAGCTAAACACCATAACAGCTTAGCCTACATGTTATTTTTTTTTTTTTTTCTGGACAGTAACAAGAAGAAATTGGCTGATAACAATAAACAAAGGAAACTGCCGTGGGTATCGTCAATTTTCTACTGTTAGTTTCAACAAGACGTCCAAGGTGAGAGTAATAATTACTGAATTCAAGGGCTGTTCAATAACTATCGCTTATGTAGATGTAATATGATTCGGTTAGGCTTCGTATACTGTGCTAGACCTAGGTAGCTTGAATGGACTAAAATTACCCAGACTGAACCTGGCTAAAAGAAAACGAAATAAAATGTTCGGTCATACCTGTGCTAACCTGCGCAGCACGTATGAGCAGGCCTGAATGGACCTGATGTGATCTGAACTTCGCACTGGACTAACTAATCCTGATTAGGGCACTTTGACTTTTGTAGCATTTATGCCAGTACGACGCAGATACGTGGTCAACTAACTTTATTTTACTAACTCCTCAGAATCACCTCTATTTCCCTGTCTGGTGATGTCCAGGTTGGTGCTATACTCCAAAGCACAGTCTTCAGACTTGACTTAAACCTGTAGTGGTCATCTGCCTCAGCGACCCTTGTATAATCGATAGGCATAAACAAACTGTAGCATCTAAGTAACAGGACGAGCTACACTGCCTCCTACTGACACTCACAGTTGGCGATATAATACCAATATTTACAGCGCACCATTTCCGTCGTTCAGTCAGTCAATAGGCAACAATAATTTGCATGACTCCAATGATGTGCATCAGACACTTTCAACAGATATACTGTATATATATATATATATATATATATATATATATATATATATATATATATATATATATATATATATAGATAGATAGATAGATAAAATAAACATAATTATCAACACCAACACCCACAAGGGGATGCAAGATGGTCTCCACACATTTACGGTACTTTACTTGTCCTTGTACAGCTTGCCATGATGATTAATGAACATACTAAACCACAGGCTAATATGGTCCGACTTTTCACCACATAAATCGCTTTAAAAGGGCAAAATAATAATAATAATAATAATAATAATAATAATAATAATAGTAGTAGTAGTAATGAAAATGAAACTTACAATATTAATAATAATGAAAATGAAACTTACAATAATAATAATAATATAATAATAGTAAAAATGATTGCAGTTATGATAATAATAATAATAATAATAATCTATCTATCTATCTATCTATTGCCAGACGCCTCAATCCCGTTCGGGGTGGCCACAAACAAATCGCCTCTACGTCGCCCTGTCCCCTGCCATTTCACTGCCCCGCTCCCAACTCACCCCCCCCCCTCTCTCATATACCTCTCCACCCCATCCCTCCATCTCATCCTCGGCCTCCCTTTCCCTCTTTCCCCCTCCACCTCATCCTCGGCCTCCCTTTCCCTCTTTCCCCCTCCACCTCACTCACATACACTCTCTTCGTCAGTCTTTCACTCTCCATCCTCTCCACATGGCCAAACCACCTCAGGGTATTCCTCCTAACGCTTCCTATCACATCCACATCCACACCACAACGCTCCTTTATATCCTCATTTGTCAGCCTGTCTCTCCATGTGACTCCACAGGCTTCTCTTAAATAACTCATTTCCACTGGTCTCACTCTTGACTTGTGTCCTTCCAACAACGTCCAAGCTTCACTTCCATATGTTAGAGTTGGTATCACAATACTGTCATGTAGTAACTTTTTCACTTCCCTGCTCACTTCCCTGCTTCTTATCACTGCTTTCAAGGAACCAGCAACCTTTCTTCCCTGCTGTACCCTTTCAAGCACTTCACCCTCCAAACCTCCATCCTTACTCATCACACTACCCAAGTACTTAAACGTACTCACATTTTCCAATTCCTCACCATCCAACCTCGCTGTACATTCACTGACATCACCTCTCTCAAAGTCCATCACTTTACTCTTCCCTACATTCACCTTTAGATTCCGTTTCTTACACACTCTCCCAAACTCATCCACCAAGCCTTGCAGCTCCCCTTCGTCTTCACTCAACAACACAGTATCATCTGCAAACAACAGTACAGGGAGTTTCCAAACACTACCCTCTCTCACCAGGGCCACTCCAACATCCACTACCGGTACCCTACCTTGTACCTCTTTTATTACCCCATCCATGTACAGATTGAACAACCATGGAGACATGACACATCCCTGTTTCAATCCAACCTTCAAAGAGAAAAATTCACTTAGTTCACCATCCACACGCACTGCAGCCTTAGCACCATCATACATACTCTTCACAGCATTCAACAACTTCCCATCTACTCCATATATTCTCAATACTTTCCACAATCCTTGTCTATCCACCCTGTCATATGCTTTCTCCAAATCCATGAAAGCCGCATACAACTTCTTTCCCTTCTCTAGAAACTTTTCCACTAAAGATCTGAGAATGAATATCTGATCTACACAACCTCTTCCCTTCCTAAAGCCTCCCTGTTCTTCTCCAACTAATTTTTCTGTTCTTTCTCTAACTCTGTCAATAAGTATCCTACCATACACTTTTCCTATTATGCTAAGAAGACAAATGCCCCTATGATTGCCACACACTTCTTTTTCCCCTTTTCCTTTGTACAAGGGAATAATTATACCTGACTTTCAATCCTCCGGGACTTTACCTTCCTCCCAGGCCAATATGCACATCTTCCACATCCATTCTACTACTATCTCTCCCCCATACTTCAGCATTTCACCAAACACTCCATCAATTCCTGGGGCTTTCCCCAATTTAACTTTCTTCATTGCTTCCACGACTTCTATCCTACTGATTTCTTCCTGTCTTCTCACCTCCCTCCTTCTCCCAGCCATTCCCCAACCACTTATACCCGCATTACTTCCATCCTCTATGTTCAACAATTCCTTAAAGTGTTCTCTCCATCTGCTCACTTTTTCTCCTTTCTCCACTAGTAATCTACCATTATTATCTTTCACTCCCCTGCTAACTTCACTTCCACCATGCCTTACTCTTTTCACCTCTTTCCAGAACATTTTCTTACAGTCCCTCCACTTTACACTCAAGTTCCTTCCAAATTCCTCATCCGCTCTCTTCTTACTCTCTCTTACTAATCTTTTCACCTCTTTCTTTCTTTCTACATATAACTCTCTCTTCCGCCTCTCATCTTCTTCCACGCCCCTATTTCTCATCCATTCATTGTATGCTTTCTTCTTTTGTGCCACAGCCTGTCGCACCTCTTCATTCCACCACGCTGTTCCTTGCTCACCCCTCCGTCTTCTCTTCATCCCACACACCACATCACATGCTGCACATATTTCTTCTGTGAATATCCTGCACACACCTTGCACGTCCCCCATCTGCTCCAATTCATATTTGCCCAGTCGTTCCACTTCTCTCTTATACTCTGCCTTTTTCTCATCCTCTTGTAACCTTTCCACTCTCCTTACAAATAATAATAATAATAATAATAATAGTAATAATAATATTATTATTAAAATTGATTATAATTGCAGTAATAATAATAATAATAATAAAAATAATAATACTAATGAAAAAAGTGTCTGGAGCTACTGGATCAAGGGACAATTGTGTCAGTTCTGAAGCCAATTCGTGGAGAAATAGTGGAATGGCGTCAAGTTGAAAAAAGACTTGGAACGAATAAGAAAAAACTGGGGAAATACAGCAGTTTTCCTTATTTTTCTGGGAAGATCTAATAAATAATTATGTCAGGGGCTCTTCTTACCCACCTCGGCGCCTACAGCAGTCACTGAATAAAGTGATAGATATATAAGCATTAAACAGTGTGAACAGATATATAATCAGTTGCTTATATGAAATATGTATACATTCACTAACGTCATACATAGTAATAAATGTGCCTCCTCGACATGAACATACGCACACCTACTTCACCATCGCTGGGAACTGTTCATTTGTTAACACACACACACACACACACACACACACACACACACACACACACACACACACACACACACACACACACACACCACATAAAATTAAATACCATAGTGGTGACGACCATCATCCACTCACTTGATGTAGTGCTGCCTTATTCTTCCTTCAACTTTATCATTCTTTTTCTGTGCCTGCCCTCCTTTCATCCTATTTCCCCCATTTTTCCTGTCACTTTGGTTATTCGTCTTTCCTTTTAGGTGGCGTTACATTCGGTGACAAACCTAATGGTTTCTACAGCGCTGGGTGGTAACCATGTAACCAACCTATACGTGTTCCCTACGTGTCAACAGGTAGGTTGATGGAGGGATAGTGCCCCTCCCTGTAAAACAACAAATTCAAAAGACAAACGGCCACCCCTGATGGGATTATGGCGTCTGGCTATGGATAGGTGGATAGATGCACATTATCATCACTATCATAATCATCATCCATGCCCATTTCCTCACACTTGAATGGAGGAAATCGTGGGGAAAAAATAGTGTTGGCAACTGTCTGTGACGCCAGCAACGAGGTGAACTCTAGTTCCAGCCACTCAACTGCTTCACAAGACTCGCCCACACTGAGGCTCGATGTTCGATTGTGGTGCCCTGTCAGGCGAAAGTTTTGGCCCGCCCCAGGTCAGAAATTAACTGTCGTGTGTGTACCTGGCCATTAACGGAATAACCCCTCCAGTGCCAAAGGGTTTACCTGAGTTGAAATAAAAGCGGCAGGTAATAACAACAAAATAATTATATGACTTCCTACACATGAGGGAGTCAGTACCTACAGCCCCTGTCACACACAAACGACTCAAGGGCCGACCGAGGCGCGACTCAAGGTCGTAACGCATTTTTTCATCGATCGTCACTTGATTCGCTGACAAAGCCTGGACTCTTTAGGGCGCTCGTGAGGCGCTGGGACAACTCGTCGGGCCTCACGAATTGCCAAAAGTCGTGTCACAGTTGCGTCGCAGTCGGGAGTATTGTACGTCGGTCGTGAAGCAGTCTTAGCTCAGTTGGATGCTTCGTGATGCGGTCGTTGCGTGCATAATGCTGTTACCAACTGTGTGTCCCTCATCATCTGACTACACACAGGAGAGGTCCATGGTGTTGCTCTGGGTGTCATTGGTGGTCTAGGTGTGTTGCCCCGCCCCACACTGGGTGTCATTGGTGGTCTAGGTGTGTTGCCCCACCCCACACTGGGTGTCATTGGTGGTTCAGGTGTGATGCCCTGCCTCACACTGGGTGTCATTGGTTGTCTACAGTAGGTGTGACGCCCCGCCCCATGGGTCGGTCGTGGGGGGGACGTGGGGGTGTTGTGGGGGGGTCGGGGTGCATTCCCCAAACGCGTCACGCAGTCATCTCGTGTTCGTGGGCGGTCGTGTCACGGTCGTGGCTGACAAAAATTCGTTAAATTTCAAATATGACGACTTGTAGCTCTGTCGCTTCGTGGTCACCTCGTGATCTTGTCGTGTTCTTGAGGACGTCACAACCAGTTGTGTGGTAGTCCTGATGCAGTCGTTAGGCAGTCATGAGCAGAGCAGATTCGGGGCCAGTCGGGAACCGTGGGAGCCAACTAGGACACGCTGCCGTCGGCTCTTGAGTCGCGTATGGGTGACGGGCTTACTGCCGTCAAATTCCGCAGCTCTTACTCAGCTTCCGCTCTTGTTTCACCTCTATCTTGTCCTGCCACAGCACGTCTTCTTTCTCCTGCTCCTTAGCACTGTTTAGGTAGGGTTATGATAATTTGGGCCCCTTGTGGTGTTGTGGTTAGAGTGTTCCAGCCGGAGTGACGGCCTTGCATAGGTTCAATCCCCAAGAGATGACTGGAGTTGGCTTTGTCTTTTTACCCTTTCACGCCCCGGAGGGGCTTGGGGACGAGTATTGTTTTCACTCAGTGTGTCTGTCTGTCCGTCTGTTAACAACTTTATGCGAAAACTACTGTTGCAATTTTGACTAGAATTACCTGATTAGATTTTGAACCAAATTGGGCCAAGGCCTAGGCTCTAGGCCCAAGAAATGTAAGAAAAAAAAAAATCGTAATAATTCCTTTCATATTCGTCATATCGACATGAAACCAAAACCTAAAGTTGCATCTTTCAATTCTACATCCTCTAACATGCCTCATTACATCAGGGGGGTCACCCCCCAGTTAGCGGTAGGGGGGGGGTCAGTGTCAGGTGGGTTTGGCTTAAAATTTCAATTGGACGTAAAATTGTCAGTTTTCTCCCAATTTACTCCAAATTTGCTGTGTGACATCTTTGATGAGATGTGTTTATACGTCAGCACCAAAATGATTGCCGGGGACGGGTTTGCTATTCCCGGCACCGCTTCTTGTCTTACTCCTGTAATGCCATAAAGGGAAGTA
>NC_137021.1:44779818-44832318 GCF_032717465.1 Coenobita brevimanus
TTCATTATCATACATCTTGCCTTCACCATCATTACTGCATTTTTTTTTTTTTTTTTCTGTTTACATCTTTATCTGTCCTCCTCTTATTTTTTCTCACCAGTCCTCCGTTCGCCTTCCCATTCTTCCTTCCTTTTGGCTTCTTTCATCAGCCCGATCCTCCCTCCCACCTCCCTTTCATTTCTCCGTCCACTCCTTTCTTCCTCTCTATATTATACCTTCACCCTTTGTCCCTCTCATTTTCCATTCCTCCCTTCTTCCCTTTCTCCCACCCTTCCTACTTTCCTTCCTTTATACCTTCTCCCTTTGTCCCACTCATTTCTCATTCTTCCCTTTCTCCCACCCTTCCTACTTTCCTTCCTTCTGACCTATCTCCATCCCTCTCTCCCAGTTTCTTTTCTCATACTTTCTTATTCCCTCCCCCATTCTGCCTTGCACTTCCTCTCTCTCTCTCTCTCTCTCTCTCTCTCTCATATCCCATTTCCCTTATCTCTTTCCTTATCTCCCTCCCCACTCCCTCTCCCTCCCTCCCTCCATCATCACCTCCTCCGCCTTTTCCTCACAATTACAAAACTTCAACCCACAAACTTTCTTATCCTACGACCTTGTTTCTTCTTTCCTTCCTTCCTTCCTTCTCTCTCTCTCTCTCTCTCTCTCTCTCTCTCTCTCTCTCTCTCTCTCTCTCTCTCTCCACTATGCACACTGAAATGCAATCTATGTCAGAGGGAAGTTATCGGCACCATTCTTGTGGCTCAAATGCTGTCCTTCATTCCACACGGCTATTCACACCACTGTCCCCTTGCCTTCACTACAGCAGCTGGTCAAGTGGTTAGACAAATGATAGGCTATCCCAAAGGACGCGAGTTCGATCTCCAGCTGGAGTAGGGAACCGTGATTATTTGAATGTCGTCAAAACAGACTTGATTGACCTTTGACAAGACCCACCAACATGTCATAAAAACACCGCCGTTAATACCATCACACCAGCCCTGAAGGTGACCACTCCTGCATGTATTCAGTATGGACGGTGGTACTAGCACCAAAGTGGCCACATGTGAAGCTGTGTGCCACGTAATACCACTGTGGGGCCTCAGGCAACGGGTGATGGAGTCTGTGCTGATAGTCAGACACTTTAAAAAATGGGTAGTTATAGGGGAGTTTGAGGAAGAGAGACTGACTAGAAGAGTGTAGGTAAGTGGGGAGGAGGAGACCAAGGATGAGATGGAGAGATAAAGTGGAGAGATGAATGAGAGATAAGGGTGTGAGTTGGAGGGAGGGAGGCTAGAGACCATAGGATAGGACGACATGGAGCTGATTTATTTGTGGTCACCCCTTACGGGATTAACGCGTCTAGTGATAGATAGATAGACAGATAGATAGACTCAAGAAGGCTGGAAGAGAAACCAGGCACACATGACGAAATGGAAGATAATTATGGCAGACAGTAGTTAGGATGATCATAAGACAGATACAAGGAAGAGATGGTGAACAAGGAAAGACGAAGATATTGGTGGTGTACATTGGTGAGAGAGAGAGAGAGAAAGGGGGGATCAGGTTAAGAGGGAGGAAATGAAAGAGAGTGAGAGGATGGAAAGAGAGTAAAAGAGAGATTTAAATATTTCAAGGACACACAAATGGCCTTTGTATAGAGTAAAAGGAGAGAGAAAAAACAAGAAAAAACAAACTAGTAAAAAGAAAAAGAGAGTAGGACAAAACATGGATTCCGTTGAGAAAAGTTAGGCACATCTCCCTTTCATGAAAGGTTCTCTCTCTCTCTCTCTCTCTCTTCTTCGGCTATGAAGCACCTCAAGTCCTTTCCCGAAACTTCATTATTTCATCCCTCCCTCCCTCCTCTCTCTCGTGTGTGTGTGTGTGTGTGTGTGTGTGTGTGTGTGTGTGTGTGTGTGTGTGTGTGTGTGTGTGTGTGTGTGTGTCTCTCTCTCTCTCTCTCTCTCTCTCTCTCTCTCTCGTCAGTCTTCTCAACTGGCATATCCTAAACACAACCTTTATTATTAAACTCTTTCTTTTGCTAAATTTTCCTTGTTTGTCCTCACTGAAAATTTCGTGAACGTGTCTGAGAGAGAGAGACAGAATGGTTCGAGGGTAAGAAAGAGGACTTATGTAATAGCTTTAATTGAAGGAGTCCAGGGGTATATACTGAGGGAGAAGCGCTATTGTTTTTATGCCTAACCTATTGTTTGAGCAAAGGAGAGAGAGAGAGAGGGAGAGAAATAATATGGTTCGAGGGTAAGAACGAGGACTTATGTAATAGCTTTAATTGAAGGAGTCCAGGGGTATATACTGAGGGAGAAGCGCTATTGTTTTTATGCCTAACCTATTGTTTGAGCAAAGGAGAGAGAGAGAGAGAGAGAGTCTCTTACTAAGAGGGAAATTGTTCCGAGTAAAGCCCTGAATCTTTGCATATATATATATATATATATATATATATATATATATATATATATATATATATATATATATATATATATATATATATATATATATATATATATATATATATATATATATATATATATATATATTACACTGTGCAAGTATAGCCGCTAATATATTGGCCAGGGATATATATATTACACTGTGCAAGTATAGCCGCTAATATATTGGCCAGGGATATATATATTACACTGTGCAAGTATAGCCGCTAATATATTGGCCAGGGATATATATATATTACACTGTGCAAGTATAGCCGCTAATATATTGGCCAGGGATATATATATATTACACTGTGCAAGTATAGCCGCTAATATATTGGCCAGGGATATATATATATTACACTGTGCAAGTATAGCCGCTAATATATTGGCCAGGGATATATATATCACACTGTGCAAGTATAGCCGCTAATATATTGGCCAGGGATATATATATTACACGCACCAAACAGCCACGGGCCTCGATATCCTATTTTACATAAGTTGCCCCGATATGAAAATGGAAATGCAGATTTATATTGTAAGATATCGGTTGGGTATTATTTGTTTGTAGCTGTTTGCCTGGCTATAAATCATCTCTCTCTCTCTCTCTCTCTCTCTCTCTCTCTCTCTCTCTCTCTCTCTCTCTCTCTCTCTCTCTCAGTCCATTTACATCGACTCTTGTTATGGATTAAACTAAGTGTATTTCTAACCAGTTAAGCCTCAAAACGTGTGCTTGTTTGCGTCACAAAACGCCAGGTTAACGAGAGTAAATCGGGCTTGTATTGTTGTTCTTGGAGAATCCTTTGCAATATACCCTCACTACACTCAAACCACCAATTCTACAAAATACATTTCACAGGGTATACTGTCATGACGCCTCTCTCCCTCACACAAGAACTCCAGCACATATCCATTCTTTATCCCCCACGTATATTTGTTTCACAGCCTGCAAACTGTCAGTCTTGAACGGGGTTTTGCAACATATCTTCACTACACTCAGACCATCAGCCTTATAAAATGCATTTCACAGAGTATACTGTCATGGCCACTTCACCCCCCCCCTCTCCACGCACAAGAAGTCCAGCTCATCCCTCCCATTCTTTGTCTCCCACACTCACTTCTCTCACTTCTCCCACAAATTATCATTCTTGAACTTGAAATTAATCTTCACTAAATTCAAACTACTATACTCTCTTTACACTAATCTGGCCTAAAACTGCCATCTCCCCATCATGAATGCTGAGATGTAAGAATGCATTACCACTAGAATATGATGCATGTCACGAAGAGTGTTAGGGAAAGGATGTAGAGTCGTAGTATTGTCTATTTCTGCCAATGAGCTACGTGAAATAAGCTGCAATCGGATGAAGGTCTGGGCCAAATTAAAGTAAAAAGAGAATAGTCAAACGCAACCCAGTCTCATTGTCAATTTTCCTGTCCCATCCCCACCGCCAACCGGTATCCCAGCCCATCCCACTCACTCCTTTGTTCACCACGTCCATTTTTTGTTCACCACGTCCGTTTCTTTGCTCACCACGTCCATTTCTTTGCTCACCACTTCCAGTTCTTTGATCACCACGTCCATTTCTTTGCTCACCACGTCCATTTCTTTGTTCACCACGTCCATTTCTTTGTTCACCACGTCCATTTCTTTGTTCACCACGTCCATTTCTTTGTTCACCACGTCCATTTCTTTGATCGCCACGTCCATTTGTTTGTTCACCACGGCCATTTCTTTGTTCACCACATCCATTTTTTTTTTTTATCACAACGTCCATTTCTTTGCTCACCACGTCCATTTCTTTGCTCACCACGTCCATTTCTTTGTTACCACGTCCATTTCTTTGCTCACCACGTCCATTTCTTTGCTCACCACGTCCATTTCTTTGTTACCACGTCCATTTCTTTGCTCACCACGTCCATTTCTTTGCTCACCACGTCCATTTCTTTGCTCACCACGTCCATTTCTTTGCTCACCACGTCCATTTCTTTGCTCACCACGTCCATTTCTTTGCTCACCACGTCCATTTCTTTGCTCACCACCTCCATTTCTTTGCTCACCACGTCCATTTCTTTGCTCACCGCGTCTACTTCTTTGCTCACCACGTTCACTGCTCTATCCGCCTGTGACGGGAACTTGGTGCGACGCAGGCCACGCAGTCGACGGAAGCGCTTGTTTATTTCATTCTGGCCATTTCGTGACGATTTTGTTCAGATCAGGAGACATTTTTTTACGCTAGAGCGGTTATATACGGTACTGCACGTTGGATGGATATTTAGACAGACAGACTGATAGCTAAACAGATAAATAATAAACAGATGGGGTAGAATAACAGATAATCAGTATAAAACTGACCTATCGACAAGTAGGCGGAGAGAGAGAGAGAGAGAGAGAGAGAGATGATCATATAGGCAGATGAATAGATAGAAAGATGGATAGATAAACAGATACACATATGATTCAGTTACATTGCATAATCTGCTACTTACATACTGCTTACATCATACAGTAATCTACATGGATATTGCATTTGGCTGCACAGTATGGTACTTGCATTGCTCACAGATAAATAACAGCGTAGTAGAGTGGCATTGGCGATTATTTAATGGTATTTCTGTGACTGAGGGTGGTAGGCTTCAACACCAAGTGGGATGCACACCCCACACACTCAGGCTACACACCAGAATCGTTGGATGTTGAAAGATGTGCAATTCACTTGCGTTGCACAGTTTTTTGGTTGCAGTTATCAGATGTCAGTGGAAGGATGCAATGAAAAATAAGTCAGATACAGTGGGGATGCAGTTCATATTTACAATCCTGCAGTTTGGATATGTTGCAAAGTTTTCCGTCGTGTTGCAGATGACAGCGGAAGTTCGGGTACGTGAAGTGTTATTGACTGCATTTTGTAATGACTATATATTCACAGGCTTGGAAATTGTTTTGCAAATACGTAAGTGGCTGTTCAGAATCACTGTAAAGTTGATAGTCTGCAATGCGTACACGTTGCAAAACTTATTGGTTGCAGGTTTGACTCGTTGCATGTGTACAGGCCTGACTTCATGTATATCGTAGGTCCGTCAGGGGCTGTTTGGATACACTGCATAGTCTGGCGGTTGCAATATGTTTTCGCTGAACATTGAGAGGCGTGAGATTCCGCTTTGTTGCAGAATTTCACCGTCAACAGAGGCGGGTTACAAAGTTTATCTTGCTGCACGGATTCGTTGCATAAGTTTGCAGTTGAGATGTCTAAACATATTCTGTTCCTTTGCCCTAACACGCTGCAAAGTTCGTTCATAACAAGTCCGATATATTGCAGATTCGTAGACTTGCATTCCATGTACGTTGCAAAGTTTGGTAGCTTCAATATAGACCCGTTTCTTATTGACAGGCTTGCAGCGCTGCCCCATTTGCCTCACACGTTGCAAAGTTTATCGGTTCCATTTCGGGTCCATTGCAGATTCACAAGCTGCCGGTTAAGGTATGTTGCAAATCCTCTCACTTGGCAGTTGGGATATGTTACAATGGTTGTTGGGTAGGATTTGGTTTCGTTGTGTGCTGACAGGTGTGTAGTTGGGATGAATTGTAAACTGTTGCGCTTGCATCGGGTTCGCTGCAGAGTTTGCTGATTGCAGCTTCTGTATATTGCGATTCACAGACTTGTAACTAAGGTGTGTTGCAGATTCGTGGCTGGCAGTGGCCTTGGCAGAGACTAAGAAAACTTGCCTAACGATACAGTGGACAGGGGTCGTAGCCCGGCTGGGGCAAGGAACATCTTAAGGCTTTGTATATTGTTAAAGTATACACGTAGACATGTGGTAAAAACACCCCCGCTAATACCAATACACCAGTCCTGTATGAGACAGCCCTAGCATGTATTCAGTATGGACGGTGGCAGTTAGTGCCGAAGTGGTGACATGTGGAGGTGTATGGTACGTACAGTAGGAGGACTGCTGGGCCTCAGGGAACAGGCTGTTAAAGGCTTTGCTCAGAGATGGGAGCATTAAAAATAAGTTTGCATATGTTGCTATATTGACCGTATTATAAGCGTTTAGAAAATCTTGCATATTCTCAGGTTTGCAATCCAGATAAAAAGAGAACCCAAGGAACATTTCAGTATGATCAAGAATCCATCACTTTGAGTCTGCCTACGTGGAATATTAAACAGCTTTGTCACTGGCATACAACTCAGATACCTTGCATATTCACAGGCTTGCAGTTCAGATATGTTGCATAAATCAGTCCTTCTGAAAATACACATGTCTGATTCACACACCGTCATTTTGGTTATGTTGAAAAATCAGTGTCATTTGGGATATATTGCACAGTGATCAGATTGCAGTATGATAGCCAGTGTTTAGACTAGATAGATGGGATAGTAGGTGGATAGAGAGAAAAATAGATGGATTGAAAGAGATAGATAGGTTTGTAGGTATATAGATAGATAGATAAATAGAGATAGATAGATAGATAGGTAGGTAGGTAGATAGGTAGAGTAATTGATTGATAGATAAAGTAGGCTGGTAGACAGGTAGCAGGGCAGGTAGGAGGGGTACTTGAATGGATGATGCGTAGGTAAATACAGTAGATATATTCGCAGACGGATAGATAAATAGACAGGTAAATAGGTAGTTAGGTAGTTCAGTAGACAGGTAGATAGGTAGTCAGGTACTTAAGTAGCTAGGTAGTTAGGTAGGTAGGTAAAGGGGGAGGGTAATTAGTTGATTAGTCTGAAGGTAGCCATAGAATGCTAGATTCAGAGAGAAGCATATCATAGAACTGTTAGGTTGATCCGTCGATACTTAGGTAGTAAGTAGGTAGGTAAGTAGGTAGGCTGGTTGGTACCTACCTAAATAGATAGGCGGTTGGAGGGTGATCTATTGTACATTACGAGCTGCCGCAGGGTTCTCATATTTGTGGTCAGGAAAGAGAGAGAGAGAGAGAGAGAGAGAGAGAGAGAGAGGATATGTGTGCTGGTAAGAGAGGGAACAAGAAGGAAATTCAAATTGCAGGAGTGTGTGTTGTCTTATGTTAATGTTACTCCAGTTAAAGAGAGAGAGAGAGAATGAGAAAAAGTGAGACGAAAATTGAGCGAGATTGTTATTCTTTTGTCTGAGATTCTTGAGAAGTGTGGTTGTCTTACGTTTTCTGTGCTTCTTGCTCTTATAATATAAGAGAGAGAGAGAGAGAGAGAACGTAAGAAGTTAAGTTGGCCTAATGATAATGATGGTCATTATGATCGTAATCAATGCCTTCTTTTTATACATTGTTCGTATTTTCTGGTGTTTTTCTTGTAACTATTCTAGGTATTCTCGAATTTGTTTTTAATTTTTACGTACTTTCAGGGGATGTGAATATCTGTGTTTGTTTGTTTATTTATTTGTTTGATTGTTAGAATTTGTCTCCTTTTGATGTATTTCAGTATTGACGAGTGTTCTTTTGTTTTCATTTTTCGTGTTTCGTATCCATTGGTTTAGACATTTTATTCATGTTTTTGTCTTGTTTTCTTTATTATGTTTATTTTAAATTAATTGTTATTTTAGGAGTCCTGTGTCGTATTTATTGTCTTTAGTCATTTATTTGAATTTATTTGCATTTATTTTTATTTTCTTTCTTGTATTTGTTATGTCTCTTATTAATTTAGGAGTCGTGTGTTGTCTTTACGTTGTCCTGGTGTGATTGTTGTGCATTTATGTCTTGTTTTAAATTTAGTGTCGGGCGCGGCAGGCCATGCGTGATATTACATGACAGAGAGAGAGAGAGAGAGAGAGAGAGAGAGAGAGATTTTCAACAAACATGGAGAAAAGAATGGGAGAGAAGGAAAAACTCAGACGATTGGAAACGAAGAGAAAAATATAGGGTAAAAATTGGAAAGTGAGGCACTGGAATGAAACGAGAGAGAGAGAGAGAGAGAGAGAGAGAGAGAGAGAGAGAGAGAGAATGTACGTTTATGTGTGAATCTGTAAGTACGTGTGTAAATCCAATCCCTAATTTACCTAAAGTTATTTATTTATCTCTCCCTCAGTGTATTTATCTATTATCA
The DNA here is from genome assembly GCF_032717465.1 of Coenobita brevimanus. Taxonomy (NCBI): domain Eukaryota; kingdom Metazoa; phylum Arthropoda; class Malacostraca; order Decapoda; family Coenobitidae; genus Coenobita; species Coenobita brevimanus. The sequence continues at coordinate 44,788,295 of NC_137021.1, forward strand.
TTCTCTTCCTCATTATGTGTCTTTTTTATTCTCTTTATTTTGTCTGTATATCCTTCTATCTGCCTACGTCTTTGAGTCCTCAGAATCATCCTTATATCAGTATACTTGTCAAGGGAGCGTGGGTATTTTCTCTCTCTCTCTCTGTCTCTCTCTCGTGAGTATTTGCATTAATTGTCTGCGTGCATTAATTGCATGTTAGTGTGTGTGTGTGTGTTTTGTTTGCCGTATATTGTGTGTATTGATTATATACTAGTAGATAAGTATCGGTGTGTATGTATGTTTGTGTATGTATGTATGTATCTGCGTGATCTGTGTACACCAGAACACGTACATCTGAGTGTATAGGTGTGTGTATGCTATGAAGGCAATACTACCATAACTTATATTCACAGCTTCGGTCCTGACAAACACCCCGGCTCATCTGATTTATTACCGTTTCCTCTCTGGCCTGCCACTCCATTGGGTTCTCTCTCTCTTATTTACCGTCCTTGTTGCTGTTGTTTTGCGTTATTGCTGTTGTTAGGGTCATTATATATACAGTAATCCCTCTAATATCCGAACGCCCAATATCCGAACATCCCCACTAACCGGACATAATCCTCCTGGGATCCAATATTCCCAAAATGGGCCAAAAACTGCAAAAAATTCGAAAAAAATCTGACTTTTTTTCCCTCCCATAATTTGAAATTCCCGCCTGGCGCCAAACAGCTGTTACACCATGGTCCCTTCACCCTTTCCTTCCTCCCCCTCCCCCCTCCCCTGTCAGGTTGCCATTTGGTATTTTTCATTACCAAGTGTGGGCCAATTTGGTAATGAAAAATTCGTTTGGTAATGCATTAGAATAATGCATTACCAAATGGATTTTTCACATGTATGAGGATACACAGGATGGAGATGGTGGATTGTTTGCTCTCTCTGATTAATCTGCTACCCTACATAGCATGAAAATAATCAACATGGTGTTAGTTATAAGGAGAGTGATTACATGTATTTCCACTTGTATATATAATTAGTGAAGAATATATGCTAGCTTTACGAATTTGGTAATGAAAAGTTATATTTGACAATGAAAGTTGAGGAGATTGGTAATGTGGCTGTTGCGATCTGGCAACTCTGTTACCCCACCAACATCAACAGTCACAGCTTAACTCCGATGGAGAGCAGATACTCATAACAGTGCAAGCCACAGGTGCTTGTTTTTTGTGAATAAACAGTGAATAAACTGCAATACCTTGCCACTAGAACACACAGGAATTTACAGTGTTGTGCAGTGTTAAGAAATTAGAATTTAGAGTGCAGAGGATTAACTGTGGACTGCAAACTGGCGGTTCAAACCAGTCCAAGACCAAGGGACTTGTAAGTACCCAGAATGTTTAATATTGTCTAAACTCACCTCTAAAACCTCATTTTATGGTTCTTTTGCATTTATTTCAGTCTTTTATGTCCCTTATTGGTGTGATTTGGGTCTTAAATAGGTGCTATGCATGTCCAGAGGGAGTTGTATAGGTGTTTTTCAGAGTTAGGGTCCGTAAGTACTAGTCCATAAGCTGGGGCCCAATATCCGGACAGGACCACTATCCGGACCTGCCTATGGCTCTATTGATCCGGATATTGGAGGGGTTACTGTATTTATCTTTCTGCCGGAATGGATGGTGGTGTTATGATCGTGGCTGGAGCGCCGAACCGAATGATGGAATGTTCTGATTTAAGGGATTGTTTTGGTAGCAGGGAACACACTGGCGATTACCCAACTTTACTCACAAATAAGTGTCTACACCAGGGGTCGGGGAGCAGGAGTAAATTACCCCAAATGGGATCAATCTTAATATTTTGGGGGTAATGCGTGTGGTGTGAGAGGTAATGCGTGCGGTATGAGAGGTAATGCGTGCGGTATGAGAGGTAATGCGTGCGGTATGAGAGGTAATGCGTGCGGTATGAGAGGTAATGCGTGTGGTGTGAGAGGTAATGCGTGCGGTATGAGAGGTAATGCGTGCGGTGTGAGAGGTACGAGTAATGCGTGCGGTATGAGAGGTAATGCGTGCGGTGTGAGAGGTAATGCGTGCGGTGTGAGAGGTAATGCGTGCGGTGTGAGAGGTAATGCGTGCGGTATGAGAGGTAATGCGTGCGGTATGAGAGGTAATGCGTGCGGTAGGAGAGGTAATGCGTGCGGTATGAGAGGTAATGCGTGCGGTATGAGAGGTATTGCGTGCGGTATGAGAGGTAATGCGTGCGGTATGAGAGGTAATGCGTGCGGTATGAGAGGTATTGCGTGCGGTATGAGAGGTATTGCGTGCGGTATGAGAGGTAATGCGTGCAGTATGAGAGGTAATGCGTGCGGTATGAGAGGTATTGCGTGCGGTATGAGAGGTATTGCGTGCGGTATGAGAGGTATTGCGTGCAGTATGAGAGGTAATGCGTGTGGTATGAGAGGTAATGCGTGCGGTATGAGAGGTAATGCGTGCGGTATATTACTGATTTTTCACACCAGTGATGTAAGTTTTGGTGTACAAGATGTAATTCCTGTATCATGCATCATGATATTTGTTGCTTAGCCGCCGTGCCATTGACACGTGTACACAGACGTACTTTACTTTGAAGGCTGGGAGGAATTTCATTGTACTCAAATCAATTTATGGGTAAAACCCTAAAAAACTTCTCCGACCCTTGGTCTACACCTTTTTTATGTGGTAAATCTAGATCATATATCTATTGAAGCGGCCTTAAATTGCCCCAACATTCTGTGGAATTCAAGCAAAATAATGAATAGTCATGCATCTGTTATTAACAATAGTCATGTATCTGTTGTTGATGATAGTTATGTACCTTATTCATGATAAGTATGATCTGTTGTTAATGATAGTTGTGTAACATTGATGATAGGCATGATTTGTTGTTGATGATAGTTATGTATCTGTTTTTGATGGTAGTCATGTATCTGTTAATGAAAGATTGCTTTGACAGACCTGAATACGCTGACGCGTACCCAGATCAACCCACAATCGCATGTTGTTACTTAAAATTTCCCATCCCAAACCTAACTAACTCGGAATAACTCATATTTACCAATGCACACTCATAACAGTTTATAATTAAAAAAAAAAAGAAAAAAAAGCATTCGGGAGCCGAATGCTAATCGCCCGCCAGAAAATGCTGTTGGCCAAGCTACAAGCTACTTACAAGGTAAAAGTGAAGAAAATTCGCAAAACTCTACGGAATTCGGTCACCACGTTTTCACAGAGCCAATCCACATTAAAAATACTTTTTGACCTTTGGCAGCCATTTTTGTGACCATGACCTTGACCCCGAGTGCCCATTTTTGAACTCGTCCAAGATTTTGGCCATACCTTGATGCCCTGAAGGTTTCGTGTTGATAGCTCAAGCCGTTCATGAGATGTAATGATGCTAAAGCCGGACAATAAAAACGTGTTGACTTTTGGTAGCCATTTTGGCGACCATCGCCTCGGCCTCGAGTGCCCATTTTCGAGCTCGTCCAAGCGTTTGTCCATATCTTGATACCCTGAAGGTTTCATGTTGACAGCTCAAGCCGTTCATGAGATATGATGATGCTAAAGGCGGGCGATAAAAACTAGTTGAGTTTTGTCAGCCATTCTTGTGACCTTAACCTTGACCCAGAGTGCCCATTTTCGAATTCGACTAAGATTTTGGCCATATCTTGATACCCTGAAGGTTTCATGTTGATAGCTGAAGCCGTTCATGAGATATAATGGTAACAGATGCACAGACAGTGGTCACACACACACACACACACACACACACACACACACACACACACACACACACAGACGAGGGCAAAAACATTATCGTTCCGCCTTGCTAAAGACGGGCGATAATTATACAATCTGAGCATTGTCACACTAGGGTCCCGAAGCTGAAGACTCGTGTGATCCTTGCCGTGTACAGCGGATCGTTAGTTAGGCGATGATATTGGGTTTTGCATTCGTTATTTTAGGCAGTTTGATCCTTTCACTCGGAGGTATAAAGGGGAACGTGAATCCTTTAACACATAAACCATATACGCTCTCTCTCTCTCTCTCTCTCTCTCTCTCTCTCAAAATAAATCAGATATCTGGGTGGGCGGAGGGTGGGTGAGTTATGAGGAGGGTGGGGGGGTGAGGGTGCTGGCTGGATGGCTGGCTATGAAGTATTTATGACATCTAAAGGACATTACCACCCCATTGACCTACACATTTTATTTATTTATTTATTTATTTATTGTCGCTGACCTGAGCATGTCCACCACTACAACCAGGACACACCGACGGCTGGACAGGATTCATTTGACACCTTAATCACAAAAATCGGTTCATAATTGCCGCCTGCACAGTTCGGATAAATGAATAAATAAATAAAAACAATAATAAACAACGAACAGACAGACGAGAATATTTTTTTCTAGTCAACTGTCCAACACACCTGACTTCGTTTTGGTGAATATAATAATGTACTGTATACCAACCATATTTCATCCTGCCATTTGTTAAAACCCATTGACATCAACCCAGGCTTACTCATTCCTGCCTACACACACACACACACACACACACACACACACACACACACACACACACACAGCGTCTGACAACTGAGTAATGATGTGTGGGTGTGTATACAAATAATGCTGAGCTTTCTTGTGTGTGTGTGTGTGTGTGTGTGTGTGTGTGTGTGTGTGTGTGTGTGTGTGTGTGTGTCCATGCATGTATGTAAGTATTTATCAATATTTATCTATCTGTCTATCCATCTATCTACCAATGCAGATTAAGGAGTGAGTGTTTGATCTGTCAGATACATTCACGCCCTGAAGGATAATTATGAAGGGGGGGTGACAGAGAGGACACGAAGACGATGAAGAATAAACAGAGAGAGAGAGAGAGAGAGAGATGAGGTAATATGAGAAATAAAGTAAAAATGTAACCTCCTTCGTCATTAAATCCAGCTCTTATCTTTCTTTCTTTTCCCGTATCTTTATTGATTATTAGTGTCTTTCTTTCACTCCCTCTTTATCAGTGCTTCTTTTGTCTCCCTGTTGGCTGGACTTCATTCTCTCTCTCTCTCTCTCTCTCTCTCTCTCTCTCTCTCTCTCTCTCTCTCTCTCTCTCTCTCTCTCTCTTTCTCGTTTAGAGAGAGAGGATATTATGTTACACACAAGTTTATTATACTTAACCATCCTGTACACATTCTCTCGCACACACCTTCCGCTCTCTCTCCTTCAAACTTTCCTCTCTCTCCTTCCTCCATTCCTCTTCTCTCTTCTCTCCCCTTCATTCTTTCCTCTCTTATTCTTTATCCTTTCTCGCATTCTTCCTCTTTTCTCTCTCTCCTTCATTTTTTCGTCTCTCTCCTTCAATCTTTCCTCTCTCATTCTCTCTCATTTTTCCATTCTTCCTCTCTCCTCTCTACTTCATTATTTTCTCTCTCATCCTCTCTCCTTTCTCCATTCTTCTTCTTTCCTCTTCCTCCTTCATTCTTTCCTCTCTCCTCTTCTCTCCTTCCTCCATTCCTTCTCTATCCCCTTCATTGTTTCCTCTGTTATCCATTATCCTTTCTCCATTCTTCCTCTCTCCTCTCTTTCCTTCATTCATTCCTCTCATCCTTTCTTCTTTCTCCATTCTTCCTCTCTCCTCTCTCTCCTTCCCTCTTTCCTCTCTCATCCTCTCTCCTTCCTTCATTCTTCCGCTCTACACTCTCTCCTTCCTTCCTCTCTCATCCTCTCTCTTTTCTCCATTCTTCCTCTCTCCTCCTGTCGTATTATTGTCCCTTTCTTTCCTTTCTAATCTCTTCCCTTCCTCTCTCTGCTATTCTTTTCTCTTCTTTTTTCTCATTCCTTCTCTCTTTACTCTTCTGTTCCCGTCTCTCCTTTCCTTCCCTTCTCTTCTCACTCTGTCCTCTCCTTTCTCGTCTCTCTCTCTCTCTGTCTGTCTGTCTGTCTGTCTCTCTCTCTCTCTCTCTCTCTCTATCTCTCCCCTCACGTCTCAATTCTTTCTTTTCTCCCCTCTCTCTCTATCCTATCTTTTCTCCTCTCCTCTGTCTCTCTCTTTCTTCCTCTCCCACACTTTTCTCTTCTCTTCTCCTTCCCTCCAACACTGTCCTTGCATTCAATATCCCTCGTCTTTCGTTATTTATGCAGACCTCCCCCTCACGCCTCTCTCTCTCTTTCAATATTTTTCCAGAGCACTACATGACGTAGGAAAAGGAGAGAAATTGAAAGGAAACGAGAGAGAGAGAGAGAGAGAGAGAGAGAGAGAGAGAGAGAGAAATAATGAGGAGATTAAAGCTCTAGCGAATAACGAACAGGAGGATGTAAGAAGGGAAGGAAGATGAGGAAGAAGTAAGGAACTGGTGAAGGAGGGAAGGGAAGGGAGGGAAGCAAGCAAGCAAGAAAGGCGGAAGGAAGAAAGGAAGGAAGGAAGAAGGAAGACAATGATGAAATGATGGGGAAAAGAGGAGGATGAGGAAAGCATGGAGAGAGAAGAGAAAAGAAGTGAGGACAAGAGGAGAAAAGAATGGAAGATTTGCGAATGGACGAATTTAAGAGAAATTTAGAAAGAAAATGAGGGGAATAATAATAATAATAATAATGATGATGATGATGATGATGATGAATAGAAGAAGAAGTATTAAAGGAAGGAGAAGGAGAAGAAGAAACTTGGAAGACAGCCAGAGAGGATAAGAGTATAAACTAAAGTAACACAGAAACAGAGGAAGCAAACCTAAAATCCATCAAGCGAAACCAAACCAAACAAGGCTAAGCATCAACACACAGGCCACACAATGCCACACCCAACAAGGTACTGTACCATAACATTTCGCTCACTGATTGTTTGTTTTCACTCAAGCTCCAGTAAAGTAATTGTAAGTTTAGCCAGGGAGGAGAATGTGGTAAATTGTTAGTGCTTGTGTAGTTGTTATTGGTACCTCCGTCACTACCACACCTCTCTTCCTTGCTGAGTAGAATCGCCTGGCTGTGCCAACACTTAAATAGCCCAACACTTAGTGTGTTTATCAGCAGTAGTTGTAACACACACTTCACTACTGCACCGCCTTCCTAAAGTGTGTTTATCAGCAGTAGTTGTAACACACACTTCACTACTGCACCGCCTTCCTAAAGTGTGTTTAGGAGCAGTAGTTGTAACACACACTTCACTACTGCACCGCCTTCCTAAAGTGTGTTTAGGAGCAGTAGTTGTAACACACACTTCACTACTGCACCGCCTTCCTAAAGTGTGTTTAGGAGCAGTAGTTGTAACACACACTTCACTACTGCACCGCCTTCCTAAAGTGTGTTTATCAGCAGTAGTTGTAACACACACTTCACTACTGCACCGCCTTCCTAAAGTGTGTTTAGGAGCAGTAGTTGTAACACACACTTCACTACTGCACCGCCTTCCTAAAGTGTGTTTAGGAGCAGTAGTTGTAACACACACTTCACTGCTGCACCGCCTTCCTTAAGTGTGTTTAGGAGCAGTAGTTGTAACACACACTTCACTACTGCACCGCCTCCCTAAAGTGTGTTTAGGAGCAGTATTTGTAACACACACTTCACTACTGCACCGCCTTCCTAAAGTGTGTTTAGGAGCAGTAGTTGTAACACACACTTCACTACTGCACCGCCTTCCTAAAGTGTGTTTAGGAGCAGTGTTGTAACACACACTTCACTGCTGCACCACCTGCCTAAAGGGAATGATATCGCATGAATAACAGTAATAATATTTAATAAATGTCTTTTGACCCTGACTGTCCTACGTTTTTTGCCATGCTGTTAAATTAAGTTGACCTTGCAACGTGACCTTGACCTTTGACCTTAACCTGTGACCTTCGTCTTGACCTGTCAATTTGATCTTTAACTGACTCTTGTATTAAAATCTAACCCCATCATCCTTCCCATTGCTGTCCCTTCCACTGAGGTTGATGTAAAAAAAAAAAAAAACTATAAATTGATCTTGCACTATGGCCTTCAACCCTTCGAAAAAATTTATTTAAAGTGTGGGCGAAGGAGCTTTAAAACACACACACACACACACACACACACACACACACACACACACACACACACACACACACACACAAAATCCACCTCATTATTGAGTGCGCGGGTGTAATAATGTACTGTCATCTTCCTGCAGTCACCAGGTAATAAAGACGATAAATTCTACGGTCAACATATGCCATAATTCACTTACTCGAGCCACCCACCCCCATTCCTACCCCCTTGCTTCATCAAAAACCTATTCTTAGAATCAGGATTTTTTTGGCACATAAAATCATCTTTCATTAACCAAAATGTAACACCGAATTTCTGACAGTGCCATGGAACGGCTATGAATATCTTGACTCTATAACTAAGTCTGGAATTGTTTTTAATCATATTCTCAAACCAACTAAACTCATGTTTCCCATTTACTTATTAAACCTCGAATTAAACACTTACCACCTTTATAATTGATTCTGCTACAAACTTCGCTGTATGTTCCGTGTTTCTCCCCATGGCATAATCTGATTAATTTTGACATTTTTTTCGTTGACAACTTCCCAAATCCAGTGAAGTAACATTCTGATTTACACACACAGCTGGCAGTGTATTCTTGGTAGCGGTATAATTGCTGCCACTACCAACTTGGCTGTGTGTTGTGTGTCTGTCCATGGCCTAATTATTTACACACACAGCTGGCAGTGTATTCTTGGTAGCGGTATAATTGCTGCCACTACCAACTTGGCTGTGTGTTGTGTGTCTGTCCATGGCCTAATTATTTACACACACAGCTGGCAGTGTATTCTTGGTAGCGGTATAATTGCTGCCACTACCAACTTGGCTGTGTGTTGTGTGTCTGTCCATGGCCTAATTATTTACACACACAGCTGGCAGTGTATTCTTGGTAGCGGTATAATTGCTGCCACTACCAACTTGGCTGTGTGTTGTGTGTCTGTCCATGGCCTAATTAAGTGTGTTTTGTTATCAGGTGTTGCGGGGTTTATAAAATCGTGTCAGTCAACTCTGGGGCGGGGAGGCTGGCAAGTTGGCTCTCTCATTTACCCAACTTGTGCACCTGTGGCGTGTTGGAGAGAGAGAGAGAGAGAGAGAGAGAGGAGGGGAGGGGAGACGTGGTAAAGTAAGGTAGCGTGAAAGTGAGCCAGTGACCATGAAGGAGGGAAAGTGCTGATGAAAGTTAGAGACAGGGAGAGAGGGAGGGACGAGGGTGGAGGATTAAGTGAGAAAAAGAGTATGAAAGTGCTTGTGTGAGTGAGAGTGTGTGATGCCGTGAAATTATAAGTTTGGTAGACAACAGTTAAGAGAAGATAAATACAGTTTTATATATATACGGTATAAGTAAATATATAGGTAGATAGATAGATAGATATGGAGAGGTAGGTCGATAGATAGATAAACAGACAGACAGATAGACAGACAGACATAGACATAAATAGACAGATACATTAACAGATAGGCAGGCAGAGAGATAGGTACAGAAGAGTAGAAAGATAGATAGTCAGAAAGACTAAGATAGGAAGAAATATAGCTAAACAGATAGATTGGCTGATAGATAGATAGCTGAGGGACAGGCACACAGCGAGAGAATTAGACAGCAAGTAGTTACACTGATAGATTCATATAATCAAACAAAAAGTAAAGATTAATTTTACTCAGAGATTATTGAAAGCGCTCAAATATTTTCATCTTTCCTCTTCCTTTAAATGTACGTGTAATTCTAAGTCACGTAAATCTAAGTGACACACACACACACACACACACACACACTCAAACGTGTGTATGTATATGGTATCTGTCTATCGAGCTATCTGTCTACCTATCTATTGATATAGGTAAATAGAAATATATGTAGATATATACAGATAGATGGATAGATAGATACATAGATAAATAGACGTGGAAAATAGTGTGTGTGTGTGTGTGTGTGTGTGTGTACATATATCAAAGTCAAACTTTATTATTGGCAGAGAGGAAGTGGAGGGCCTTGGTCGGCTAAGTCAGAAGGAGTGTGTACTGTGGTCCGTACGTATGTCTATGTGTCTGTCTATTGCCAGACGCCATAATCCCGTAAGGGGTGGCCATTTGACTTTGAGTTATTTGTTTTGCGGGGAGGGGCACTAACCCTCCACCAATCCACTTGTTGACACGTAGGGAGCACGTATGGTTTGGTTATATGGTTACCACCCAGCGTTGCAAATGGTTTCTTGGCATACAGGAAACCATTTGGCTTGTCATACGTGTGTCAGTGCATTCAGTGATTTGCTGTACAAGCCGCGGGTATGGACCGATTCTGACGACTGATGTGTTACGTGAATCCTGTACAGCTGGTGGTGTGGCCTGGTGTTAGTGCAGGACATGCTCAGGTCATGGTGGTGTGGCCTGGTGTTAGTGCTGGACATGCTCAGGTCATGGTGGTGTGGCCTGGTGTTAGTGCTGGACATGCTCAGGTCATGGTGGTGTGGCCTGGTGTTAGTGCTGGACATGCTCAGGTCATGGTGGTGTGGCCTGGTGTTAGTGCTGGACATGCTCCAGGTCATGGTGGTGTGGCCTGGTGTTAGTGCTGGACATGCTCAGGTCATGGTGGTGTGGCCTGGTCTTAGTGCTGGACATGCTCAGGTCATGGTGGTGTGGCCTGGTGTTAGTGCTGGACATGCTCAGGTCATGGTGGTGTGGCCTGGTCTTAGTGCTGGACATGCTCAGGTCATGGTGGTGTGGCCTGGTGTTAGTGCTGGACATGCTCAGGTCATGGTGGTGTGGCCTGGTGTTAGTGCTGGACATGCTCAGGTCATGGTGGTGTGGCCTGGTGTTAGTGCTGGACATGCTCAGGTCATGGTGGTGTGGCCTGGTGTTAGTGCTGGACATGCTCAGGTCATGGTGGTGTGGCCTGGTCTTAGTGCTGGACATGCTCAGGTCATGGTGCTGTGGCCTGGTCTTAGTGCTGGACATGCTCAGGTCATGGTGGTGTGGCCTGGTCTTAGTGCTGGACATGCTCAGGTCATGGTGCTGTGGCCTGGTCTTAGTGCTGGACATGCTCAGGTCATGGTGGTGTGGCCTGGTGTTAGTGCTGGACATGCTCAGGTCATGGTGGTGTGGCCTGGTCTTAGTGCTGGACATGCTCAGGTCATCTGTAAGGTCACAGCGACAAAACAAGGTCAGGGTTATAGAGCCAGCTTGTCTATTGACAGGAGTGTAGGCACAGAACTGGTATCAGTGGAAGGAGCGGTCAAAATGCATTAATTTATGCTGTCATCACAATTCTGATACAAACCGCTGGAAACTAACAAACGACAAGGCACTTTTAATGTGCACCTGTGTTGCTCATAATTAGGTGATGTGTGAAAGACGATGAGAAGTGTAACTTATTTATATACTAAAGGATTAACTTGCACCTTAACACCTCCCGATGAAAGCATCATAATTTAACAGAGTGACTGCACAACTTGAGATCATAGCAAATAATCCGCTGCACACGGCAAGAATCATTGGCCACAGTACCACCACTACACACCTACTATACTTATTTCTATCTTTCTTATTTGTGTTGGATCTGATACACACACACACACACACACACATCTATATATATATATATATATATATATATATATATATATATATATATATATATATATATATATATACACCCACATGACTGTCTACCGATATCACCACCACCACGTCCTCCTCCTCCTCTTCCTCTTTAATCCTCTCCATTCCTCTTTCTCAGTCATTAAACCCTGTATTTATTGTCACCTCTCTCTCTCTCTCTCTCTCTCTCTCTCTCTCTCTCTCTCTCTCTCTCTCTCTCTCTCTCTCTCTCTCTCTCTCTCTCTCTCTCCCTTCTCCTCCCTCGCGTCTCCCTTTCCTCTCTCACTCCTCTCTTCATCTTTGTTCCTGATTTCCGTCTCCTTATTTCTTCTAAGCCTTATCTTTCACCTTTCCTCTCTTTCACCCACCGTTCCTTCCTCTGCTTCTTTTCCTCCTCTTTCCCCTTCTTCCTAACTCCAATTATTTTTCTTTCTTCCTCTCTTTCCTCTCCCTCCACCTCCTTTTCTCCATATTATCATTCCTTCTTCATTGTTTCTTTCCTTCCATCCTTCCACCGTTTCCTCATCCTCCCTCACTATGGTGGTACCAATCTTAAGTGGCGGTTTGGGTGGGGCACGAACCTCTGTACAGTGGTGCCACTTGTTCCATACCCGCTATGTGAACGGCTCTGATATATGTAATAGGCATCACAGTAAGATAAACACATAAGAATATAATGGTAACGTGTGTATTATAATATATGAAAGAATAGTAAACTGATTATGCGTAAAATATTTATACGGCAATACAGAAACGTGGCATAATTATTTTACAGTACTGCTTTAAAAAAAGTAGTCACTTTTATTGGCTGTTACCGTATTTCTGGGGTTGGTAATAATGTCACAATTATGATTATAAGATAATGTGCAGGAATATAAGCAAAATATGCCAGTTTCTTAGTTAAAAAAATATATATACATTAAACCCTCGTGAGCGGCAACACTCACACACACCCAGTCCGACCTGGTCATCTGTGAGGGATAGAGGAATAGGCCTGTTTGAGGACACCTCTTTAAAAAAACGCGCCAAGACTTTAACCTCCTGGGTGGTGTGGAAATAAAGTCAAATTTACAATATGTACATTATAACGTAAAAGAAAATAACCAAAATGTATCCTAAAATACCACAGACGAGAGAGAGAGAGAGAGAGGGGGGGGGAAGGCAGACCAGGGGCAGTGTTGAGTGCAGCTTAGTGAGAGATGAAGGAAGGGAGGGAAGGAAGGAGGGAGAGAGTGATTGAATGAAAACAAATCATGGCGCCACAATAGTGAGGTCATCTGGCGCCATATGTAAAACAATAATATTTTTAAACATAATTAGATATAATAAAAACAAAATAAAGAAATGAAAGCACAAGTTTATAAGACACATAAAAGAAACAAAATTCCCTAGGGTGATGCACATCTACCCCCAGGAGAGAGAGAGAGAGAGAGAGAGAGAGAGAGAGAGAGAGAGAGAGAGAGAGAGAGAGGCATCGCGAGTATGGAAAACGTGGCAACACTGTACAGAGGTTCGTGCCCCACCCAAACCGCCACTTTAGAATGGTACGACCATAGAATATGATGCATGTCACGAAGAAGTGTTAGGGAAAGGCTGTAGAGTCGTAGTATTGTCTATTTCTGCCAATGAGCTACGTGAAATAAGCTGCAATCGGATGAAAGTCTGGGCCAAATTAAAGTAAAGAGAGAATAGTCAAACGCAACTCAGTCTCATTGTCAATTTTCCAGCCCCATCCCCACCGCCAACCGGTATCACAGCCCATCCCCCTCACTCCTTTGTTCACCACGTCCATTTTTTGTTCACGTCCATTTCTTTGCTCACCACGTCCATTTCTTTGCTCACCACGTCAATTTCTTTGCTCACCACGTCCATTTCTTTGCTCACCACGTCCATTTCTTTGCTCACCACGTCCATTTCTTTGCTCACCACGTCCATTTCTTTGCTCACCACGTCCATTTCTTTGCTCACCACGTCCATTTCTTTGCTCACCACGTCAATTTCTTTGCTCACCACGTCCACATCTTTGTTCCATTTCTTTGCATACCACGTCCATATCTTTGCTCACCACCTCCATTTCTTTGCACTCTACGTCCATTGCTTTACCCGCCTGTGACGGCTGTTTGGTGAGGCCACGCGGTTGACGAACATATGATTTTTATATTATTCTGGCATCTCGTGGCGATTTTATTTACGCACCAGAGTGGCTGTGTACGGTACGGCACGGTAAGTAGATAGCATTTAGACAGTGATACTTACATAGATAAATAAACAGATAGCTAGACAGATTGATTGATTGATACTGATGGATGGATATATAGATAGGCAAATGATGCAGAAACACTGTAAAAAGCTGACCCAGTTATATATAGAGAGAGAATAAAAGATAGCCTGATGAACAGATAAACAGGTGGATAGATGGACAGATATGATACCGCAGAATCTGCAGCTTGCAATGTGGTAATGTTGCAGTAATATCAGTGGCAATTGCAGTCCGTTGCATAGTATATCACTTGCATCCTGTACACCCAGTTAACACTCAGCGTCCTGTGGCTAACTCTCAGCTGAATAAAATCGTCTGGACTTAGCTGGCAAAACGGACTAAAGCCTTTGTACCTTAACTTGGCTCAGATTTTCGTTGTTGTGCAGCGTATTTCAAGCAGGTCAGTGACAGAATAACACAACACTACATCTCTTAAGCCTTCCCACAGCACTTCTTCGTGACTAGCAAAGTTTTCTGATGTCAGTCTAATGCCATAACTCAGCACTCCAGGTTGGGAGATGGCAGTTTTAAGGCCAAGTTAGAGTAAAAGGAGTATGGAACTGTCCTGGCTGTGGCTGAACCCAGGGTTCTGTGACTCATTTTCAGGTGAATAAAATCAGCCAGTGTTAGTTAGAACAGAATACTGCAGTTGTTGCCACCATCAGTGTGTTATCTGAAAGGCCATTGCTTTACAAAATATTTAACTTTTATTTTATATACTACACTATTTGTCAGGCTTGAAGTTTCATATATGTTGCAAATAACATTTTGGAATTGTTGCATACTCACATGCTTGCACCTGAAATATATTACAAGTACGTCACTGGCAGACTGGATATACTGTCAAGCAAATCAGATATACTATATATAATGTGGAGTAATTGCATATTTCCACGCGTTCCATTATATATATATATAAAATCACCGGAAGTTCGGGTATGTCGCACGTATTTATCGGTGTGGCAGTTGCAGTGTTGAATATTATATCCTTGGTCACTTGGAATCATTTCAAAGTTTAACAGGTGCAATTTTTACATGTTGCAGAGTTTTCTGTTGCAGTTCGGAATCGATGCATATTCACAGGTCTGCTATCCATATATATATATATATATATATATATATATATATATATATATATATATATATATATATATATATATATATATATATATATATATATATATATATATAAAGTCAGCTGCTGTCCAGACACTCTGCAAAGCTTGTCAATTGCAGTCTGGTTTCGTTGCAGAATATTACTTGCAAAATAGGCGAGTTGCAAAGGTTGTCGGTTGTGGTTCGGCTTCGTTGCACATTCACAGGCCAGCAGTTGAGGTGTCTAAAAAACATTCTGTTCCTTTTACCTTGAACACGATGCAAAGTTCATCGGACATATTGAAGATTCAGACTTGCAGTTCAGATACGTTGCTTGCTTATTCACTGGCATGCAATTCTGCCCCTTTTGTTTCACACACGTTGCATAGTTTTTCGGTTGCAATTCGAGTCCATTGCAGAATCACAAGCTTCCGGTTCAGATATGTTGCAGATGCTGCCACTTGGCAGTTGGGATATGCTGCAGTGGTTGTTGGCTGGGATTTGGTCTCGTTGCATATTGACAGGCGTGCAGTTGAGAGGAATTGTAAATTGTTGCGCTTGCATCAGATTACCTGCAAAGTTTACTGGTTGCAACTCCGGTATATTGCAGATTCACGGACTTGTAACTGAGTTGTGTTGAGGATTTGTGGCTGGCGGTGGCCGAGGCGGTAGAGAAATTGTCTGCTGCTCCAGTGGACGCGGGTTCTAATCCCGGCTGGGGAAAGGAACAGCTTAAGGCTTTGAATTTCGTTAAGTAAGCTTTACTGATCAACCATAATACCCGCCGACATGACGTAAAAACACCGCTAATACCAGTATACCAGTCCTGTATGAGACAGCCCTGGCATGTATTCAGTAAGGACGGTGGGTGTTAGCGCAAAGTGGGGACATGCGGAGGTGTATGGTACGTAGGAGGACTGCTGGGCCTCAGGGAACGGGCTGTTAAAGCTTATGCCCAGAGTCGGAAACATAAAAACTTTGTATACGTTGCAAAATTATCTTTTAGCATTTCGGATACGTTGCATATTATCAGGTTTGCAATCCAAATACCTAAAAATAATATCAGGGAGCATTTCAGTATTGTCTACAGTCCATCACTTTGACTTTTCACACATTGCATATTGAACAGCTTTGTCACAGGCATGCAACTCAGACACCTTGCATATTCACAGGCTTGCAAGTCAGATATGTTGCATAAATCAGTCCTTTTGAAAACACGTATGTCTCATTCACACACCGTCATTTTGGTTATGTTGAAAAATCAGTCATTTGGGATATATTGCACAGTGATCAGACTGCAATATGATAGCCAGTGTTTAGACTAGATAGATGGGTTAGTAGGTGGATAGAGATAGATAGATACATACATAGGGAGGTTGAGCGATAGGTTGATAGACTGGTAAGTAGGTAGATAGGTAGGTAGAAAAGTAGAGGAATTGACTGATCCATAAAGTAGGCTGGTAGGCAGGCAGCAGGACAGGTAGAAGAGTTACTTGATTGGATCGATTGATAAATAAACAGGTGGACAGGTAGTTAGGTAGTTATGAGCAAGTAGATAGTAAGGTAGGTAGGTAAAAAGGGATAGTGATTAGTTGATTGGTTTGAAGGTAGCCATAAAATATAAATAGATTCAGAGAGAGACAGACCATAGAACTGCTAGGATGACCCGTCGGTAGGAAGGAAGGTAGGTAGGCCATTAGGTAAGTAGGTAGGCTGGTTGGTACCTACCTAAGCAGATAGACGGCTGGAGGGTATGTCTATTTTAATATTTGGAGCTGCCTCAGTGTTCTCATATATGTGTTCAGGATTGATATATATATATATATATATATATATATATATATATATATATATATATATATATATATATATATAGAGAGAGAGAGAGAGAGAGAGAGAGAGAGAGAGAGGATATGTGTGCTGGCAAGAGAGAGAATAGGAAGGAAATATAAATAGCAAGAGTGTGTGTTGTTCTCTTATGTTAATGTTACTCCAGCTAAAGAGAGAGAAATAATGAGAAAAAGTGAGACAAAAATTGAGAAAGAGCGATGTTCTTTTGTTTGAGATTCTTGAGAAATGTGGTCCTCTTATGTTTCCCGTACTTCTTGCTCTTACTGTATGAGAGAGAGAGAGAGAGAGAGAGAGAGAGAGAGAGAGAGCGTAAGAAGTTAGGTTGGCCTAATGATAATGGTCTTGGTAATAATGATGGTCATAATCAATGTCTTGTTTTTATCCAGTGTTTGTATTTTTTGGTGTTTTTCTTGTAACTGTTCTAGGTATTTTAATTTATACGTACTTCGGGAGATATTAATATCTGTGATTGTTTGTTACCTCCGCCAAGGTTATGTATTCACCCCTGTCCGTTTGTTTGTTGGTTGGTTGGTTGGTTTGTGAGCAAGATTACACAAATACTACTGGACGGATTTCCACGAAACTTGGTAGAGGAATGGGCCTTGGCCCAGAATAGACTCCTTTAAATTTTGGTGCGGATGCGAATAAAGGTGAGGATCCAGGATTTTTTTTTTTTTTTTTTTTTTTCACTTTCTTTAACATTGCGAGATCTGGCGTTTTTCGACATTTGGTAAATTTTTCAGTGAACATTGCATAGATCTTGATCAAAAAAATCAGGCATATTTAGGATGTTGGTATCTACGAATGTGTACAGTTTGGCGCGGATCCATATAAAATTCCGGATCTGGCGGATTTACATATGCTTTTATAGGGGGCTAGTCTTTTTCCAGCTGCTGTACAGTAACAAATAGGCCTACAAACTTGCAGAGCTGTACGTAATAATAAAGGTGAGGAACATTTTAATTTAGTGTAAGTTTGACTCTATTTAGTGTTTTATTAATGTACAGTATTGAATAAATGATGTTTTTTTATGTGAATAAATGATATTTTTAGTGCACATTTGTTTCTCTTTTGTATCAACCTATTATTCTTCCATAATGAAGATTATGAAATGATATGCACTGTTTTGTTGGCTGTTACAGTGTGTTAAAAAATTATGATTAAGAGTTATGGGTAGTTTAAAATTACGGTGTTACAACTTATAGGGTTATGAGTTTGATATTGGATTAGACTTGATTGAATTAAAAGGAACTGCATGTTGGGCCTTGGCGGAGGTATGCGCTCTACTGAGTGCCATTCTAGTTTATCTATAGTTTTGTTAGAATTTGTCTCCTTTTGATTTATTTCAGTATTGACGAGTTTTCTTTTGTTTTCATTTTTCGTGTTTCGTATCCATTGGTTTAGACATGTTATTCATGTTTTTGTCTAGTTTTCTGTATTATGTTTATTATGTATGTATTGTTATTTTAGGAGTCCTGTGTTGTCTTTATTGTCTTCAGTCATTTATTTGTACTTATTAGCATTTATTTTTATTTTCTTTGTTGTATTTATTATGTCTTTACTGTTAATTTATGAGTCGTGTGTTGTCTTTACGTTGTCCTGGTGTGATTGGTTTGCTTTTCTGCTTTTGTTTTAAATTCAGTGTGGGGCGCGGGAGGCCAGGCGTGATATTACATGAGAGAGAGAGAGAGAGAGAGAGAGAGAGAGAGAGAGAGAGAGAGAGAGAGAGAGTTTATATGACAATGGAGAAAAGAATGAGAGAGAAGAGTAATAACTGGGACGACTGGAAACGAAGAGAAAAATGTACAGGAGAGTGAGGCACTGAAATGTCGGCTGCACAGCTCAAATAAATGATTGAATAAATAAATAATAAAGTATAATAAACAGCGAACAGACAGACAGAGAATATTGTTTTCTAAGTTAACTGCCCAACACACTTAACTTCGTTTTAGGGAATATAATAATGTATACCAACCAGATTTCATCCTACCATTTGTTAAAACCCATTGACATCAACCCAGACTTACTCATTCCTGCCTGCACACACACACACACACACACACACACACACACACACACACACACACACACACACACACACACACACACACACACACACACACACACACACACACACACACAAAGAAGCAGTGTCTGACAGTCGAGCAATGATGTGTGCGTGATTGTGTATACAAATAATTTCTGGGCTACGCATTCGTGTGTGTGTGTGTGTGTGTGTGTGTGTGTGTGTGTGTGTGTGTGTGTGTCAATATTTATCTATTTATCTGTCTGTCTACCTATGCAGATTAAGGAGTGAGTGTTTGATCTGTCAGATACATTCACTGTAAAGGATGATGCGAAGGGGGAGAGCGACGGAGGACACAAAGGCGATGAAGAATAAACAGTGGGAGAGAGAGAGAGAGAGAGAGAGAGAGAGAGAGAGAGACATTATGTGAGAAAGAGAAAATGTAAGCACCTTCATCATTAAATCCAGCTCTTATCTTTCTTTTATTGTATCTTTATTGATTATTAGTATCTTTTTCACACCCTCATTATCATTGTTTTCTTTTGTCTCCCTGTGGGCTTGACGATTCTCTCTCTCTCTCTCTCTCTCTCTCTCTCTCTCTCTCTCTCTCTCTCTCTCTCTCTCTCATGGGTTTTCTTTACTCACTGTGTAGTATTTCTTTTTTCCCCAAGGTCCTTCACTTCTTCCATTTTCCCTTCCCATTATTTATGTGTTGTTTCCTACTTCCCTTTTCACTTACTGCTTCTGTCAGGCCTTCTTTCTTGGCCTCTTTTGTGTTCTTGTTTCATTTTTCTATTGTTCTCATTTGTCGCCATATTCTACAACTTCACACACACACACACACACACACACACACACACACACACACACACACACACACACACACACACACACACAGATAGATTCATAGAGTTGATAGCCAGATATACATATAGTGGTTGTGGCCTCAGGTTGGTGTGAAACACGAACCCAGTAGACTGCAGGCTGAATGTGTCCTTGTTCAGCAATGCACCATCGTCCTTTTGGGGACAGGGAGGGAGTTGACAGATGTTTACATAACCAGGCAGAAAAGCCGCTCGGTTATGTTGATGCCAATACGTGAAGGCGTCTTTACCAACACCATACACTTATTTCTTTATTGGTTGAATTGTATGCTCATTTATACTGATTTATTTATTTATTTACACAATTAAAGCCTTCTTTATTTTTTCTCAAATAGAATTGTATGTTACATATGCTGTGTCTTTCTGGCTGTCTGTTTACCTGTCAGTCTATCTATATGTATCTGTCTACCTTCCCCCTCCCCCCCTCTCTCTGTGGATTAGAGAGAGGATAATACGTAACACAGGCATTT
Source organism: Coenobita brevimanus (assembly GCF_032717465.1). Taxonomy (NCBI): domain Eukaryota; kingdom Metazoa; phylum Arthropoda; class Malacostraca; order Decapoda; family Coenobitidae; genus Coenobita; species Coenobita brevimanus. The sequence goes on from NC_137021.1 coordinate 44,808,474, forward strand.
TATCCTTAACTCCCCTGTTTCACATTCTCTCTCACACACACCTTCCCCTCTCTCTCCTTAAAACTTTTCTCTCTAATCCCCTCTCCTGCCTTCATTCTTCCTCTCTCCTCTCTTTCTTTCCTTCCTTCCTTCCTTCCTTCCTCTGTCATCCTCTCTCCTTATTCCATTCTTTTTTCTCTCTCTCTCCCTCCTTCTTTCCTCTTTCATCCTCTCTCCTTTCTCCATTCTTCCCCTCCCCTCTCTCTCCTTCATTCATTCTTCTCTCATCCTCTCTCCTTTCTCCATTCTTCTCTCTCTCCTTCATTCTTTCCTCTCTCCTCCTGTCGTATTATCATCTCTTTCTTTCCTTTCTGATATCTTCGCTTCCTCTCGCTGCTATTCATTTCTCTTCATTTTTCTCTTTCCTCCTTTCTTTTCTCTCCTCTTCTGTTCTCTTCTCTTCATTCCTTTCTTTCTCCTCTCACTCTGTCCTTTCCTTTCTCCTCTCACTCTCTTTCCTTCTCTCCCCTTCTTTCCAATTCTCTCCTCTCCTCCCTCTCCTCCCACATCGTTCTTTCATTCAATTTCCGTCGTCTTTCGGTATTCATGCAGACATCCCCTTCCTCCTCACGCTTCTCTCTCTCTCTCTCTCTCTCTCTCTCTCTCTCTCTCTCTCTCTCTCTCTCTCTCTCTCTCCTTTAAAGTTCCTTTCGATTTTCTCCCCTTTTCTCAGGTCATGAAATGCATTGGAAAAATATTTAAATTTTGTGTGTGTGTGTGTGTGTGTGTGTGTGTGTGTGTGTGTGTGAGAGAGAGAGAGAGAGAGAGAGAGAGAGAGAGAGAGAGGAGAAGATACATCTTCACGTCCTCGTTAGTAGCGTAGGTACCTGACCTAAGCGACTCAGTTAAGACATTAAGGCAAGAATGACCAGTGCTTCGTCCCTGAGTGGAATTATAATCATCAACAAACCCTTGGATTTAACCCTATATGGCTGACATCCAGCCAGAGCGCCATAACCCACTAGACCAAGGGGTATCCATAATTTTGCTATGACTGCCACCCAGTGTCATGGTTACATGAGTAATAGGAAACAAGTATTGTTACTCACTTTAGATATTAACCGAAAGTAGCACTACATCGAGTGAGTGGATGGTGACCGAACCCTCCTACCAGTATATAAGAGAGTAATAACATTAAAACAACAGGGATATAAAGAGAGAATTGCGATGGCTGAACGAGAAAGCAAGAATGGTAAAGGAGAAAGAAGGGTAATGAGGAAGGAAAAATTTTAAAGGGTATTTTAGAATGAAAATGACAAGAAGAAGAAGAAGAAACTTGGAAGACAGCCAGAGAGGATAAGAGTATAAACTAAAGTAACACAGAAACAGAGGAAGCAAACCAGAAATCCATCAAGCGAAACCAAACCAAACAAGGCTAAGCATCAACACACAGGCCACACAATGCCACACCCAACAAGGTACTGTACCATAACATTTCGCTCACTGATTGTTTGTTTTCACTCAAGCTCCAGTAAAGTAATTGTAAGTTTAGCCAGGGAGGAGAATGTGGTAAATTGTTAGTGCTTGTGTAGTTGTTATTGGTACCTCCGTCACTACCACACCTCTCTTCCTTGCTGAGTAGAATCGCCTGGCTGTGCCAACACTTAAATAGCCCAACACTTAGTGTGTTTATCAGCAGTAGTTGTAACACACACTTCACTACTGCACCGCCTTCCTAAAGTGTGTTTAGGAGCAGTATTTGTAACACACACTTCACTACTGCACCGCCTTCCTAAAGTGTGTTTAGGAGCAGTAGTTGTAACACACACTTCACTACTGCACCGCCTTCCTAAAGTGTGTTTAGGAGCAGTAGTTGTAACACACACTTCACTACTGCACCGCCTTCCTAAAGTGTGTTTATCAGCAGTAGTTGTAACACACACTTCACTACTGCACCGCCTTCCTAAAGTGTGTTTAGGAGCAGTAGTTGTAACACACACTTCAGTACTACACCTCCTTCCTAAAGTGTTTTTAGGAGCAGTAGTTGTAACACACACTTCACTACTGCACCGCCTTCCTAAAGTCAATGATATCACATGAATAATATTAATATTATATAAAATGTGTCTTTTGACCTTCACTGATAGTCCTTAAAATTCCCCACGTTCTTGCCCTACTGTCAACCCCTCCACCAAGTGTGGCCTGTCATCAAAACTGTTTAAGTTGACCTTGCTATGTGACCTTCACCTGCGACCTTCATCCTGACCTGTCACCTTGATCTTTAAATGACTGTGGTTCTTAAATTCAATCCCATCATCCTTTCTATCTTTATCCCTTCCACAAAGGTTGGTCTAAATAGAATAAAAACTGTCTAAATTGATCTTGCATTTTGACCTTCAATCCTTGGGGGAAAACAAAGGGGGTTTAAAGGAAGGAGAAACCTATTGAAAGTATTATTCACACACACACACACACACACACACACACACACACACACACACAATATCTGTCCCATTACTGTGATTTAGCCGTAATTATTTATTATGTCATCATTCTGCAATCAGCACGTAATAAATAGGATAAATTCTACGCTCACCATATGCCATAATTCACTTACTCGAGCCCCACCACCCCTCCACCCTTGCCTTATCAAAAACCTATGCTGGGAATGAGGATATTTTCGGCACATAAAATCGTCCTTCATTAACCATAATATATCACCGAATTTCTAATAATGCCATGAAAAGGCTATGAATATTGTTTTTGACTCTACGTATGGAATTGTTTTTAAGCATATTTTCAAACCTGCTAAACTCATATTTCCCATCGTCTTATCAAACCTTCAAACAAACATATCCCACTGTTATAATTGCTGCTGCTACGAACTTCGCTGTATGTTCTGTGTCTCTCCCGGTGGCATAATTAATTTTGATATTTTTTTCGTTGACAAGTTTCGGAATGCATTAAGTTCCTTTATGATGTACACACACAGCTGGCAGTGTATTCTTGGTAGCGGTATAATTGCTGCCACTACCAACTTGGCTGTGTGTTGTGTGTCTGTCCATGGCCTAATTATTTACACACACAGCTGGCAGTGTATTCTTGGTAGCGGTATAATTGCTGCCACTACCAACTTGGCTGTGTGTTGTGTGTCTGTCCATGGCCTAATTATTTACACACACAGCTGGCAGTGTATTCTTGGTAGCGGTATAATTGCTGCCACTACCAACTTGGCTGTGTGTTGTGTGTCTGTCCATGGCCTAATTATTTACACACACAGCTGGCAGTGTATTCTTGGTAGCGGTATAATTGCTGCCACTACCAACTTGGCTGTGTGTTGTGTGTTTGCCCATGGCCTAATTATTTACACACAGCTGGCAATGTATTCTTGGTAGCGGTATAATTGCTGCCACTACCAACTTGGCTGTGTGTTGTGTGTCTGTCCATGGCCTAATTATTTACACACACAGCTGGCAGTGTATTCTTGGTAGCGGTATAATTGCTGCCACTACCAACTTGGCTGTGTGTTGTGTGTCTGTCCATGGCCTAATTATTTACACACACAGCTGGCAATGTATTCTTGGTAGCGGTATAATTGCTGCCACTACCAACTTGGCTGTGTGTTGTGTGTCTGTCCATGGCCTAATTATTTACACACAGCTGGCAGTGTATTCTTGGTAGCGGTATAATTGCTGCCACTACTAACTTGGCTGTGTGTTGTGTGTCTGTCCATGGCCTAATTATTTACACACACACACACACACACACACACACACAGCTGGCAGTGTATTCTTGGTAGCGGTATAATTGCTGCCACTACCAACTTGGCTGTGTGTTGTGTGTCTGTCCATGGCATAATTAAGTGTGTTTTGTTATCAGGTGTTGCGGGGTTTATAAAATCGTGTCAGTCAACTCTGGGGCGGGGAGGCTGGCAAGTTGGCTCTCTCATTTACCCAACTTGTGCACCTGTGACGTGTTGGAGAGAGAGAGAGAGAGAGAGAGAGAGAGAGAGAGAGAGAGAGACAGGAACGTGGTAAAGCAAGCTTAGCGTGAAAGTGAGCTCGTGCCCGTGAGGGAGGGAAAGTGTTGATGAAAGTTAGAGACAGGGAGAGAGGGAGGAACAAGGGTGGAGGGTTGAGTGAGAAAAAGAGTGGGAAAAAGAGTGTGATGGTACTTGTGTGAGTGAGTGTGTGTGTGATGCCGTGAAATTAGAATTTTAAGACAAGAAGGTAAGAACACTTATATATATACGATATTTATAAAAAGATAGATAGGAAGATTGATAGATATAGTTATAGACATATCGATAGATAGATAGACAGATCGATAGACAGAGAGACATAAGCATAAATAGACAGATAGACAGACAGATACATAAGCAGATAGGCGGGCAAAGAGATAGGTACAGAAAAGAAGATAGACAAAGACAAAAATAGGGAGAAACATAGCTAAACAGATAGATTGACTGACTGATAGATAGATAGTTAGGAGACAGACACACGGCGAGGGAATTAGACAGCGAGTCGATACTCTGATAAATTCATATTATCAAGCAAAAAGTAAGGATTAACTTTACTCAGAGATTATTGAATGCGCTCGAATATTTTCATCGTTCACACACACACACACACACACACACACACACACTTCTCTACTGATCATGGTCTTTAACATTATATTCGTCTGTTATTAAAACAAATTAGTGATGCAGGTACGAAGCGAGATGCATCCCAAGACCTATGTCCAGAAATATTGCTTTATTACTGAGAGTACCTGAAGTTCCCTGTGAATACTCTCTCTCTCTCTCTCTCTCTCTCTCTCTCTCTCTACAGGTTCATTTCCTTGATAATTTTCATCATATTTTCCCTCCTGTTTTTTTCTGCTTCCTCCTCCTCCTCCTCCTCCTCCTCTTCTTCCTCCTCCTCCTCCTCTTCCTCCTCCTCCTCCCCTTTTTCTTTCTCCAGCTTCTGCACCTCTTCCAGCTCTTCTTCATTCTCCACCAACATCTCCACTTCTCAACATTAGATTTTTTTTTCTCTCTTTGCCATTAGGATTCTTCACCCATCTCTCTCTCTCTCTCTCTCTCTCTCTCTCTCTCTCCCTTCCCTCCTTTTCCTCATTTCCTTCCTCTTCCCCTCCCTCTTCCATCACCCCTCCTCCCCTTCCCCTCCTCTCCCTGATTTCCCCTCTTCCAACTTTCACATTTCCCTCATGTCTCTCTCTCTCTATTCCTTCCTTTCCTCCTCTCTCTTTCCCTCTCCCTCCACATTTCCTCAATTTTCACTCGATTTATACCTCGTCTCTCCATTTCTTTCCCTCCTTCCCATCCCCCTCTACCGCCCCTCCCCCCTGCCCCTCACACACACACATTTCGGCTTGAATGAAGTGGGTTGAAGGGTCTTTAGGAGTTTCTCTCTCTCTCTCTCTCTCTCTCTCTCTCTCTCTCTCTCTCTCTCATATTTTCCTTCCATCCTTCCCCTCCTTCCCTCTCTCACTCCCCATTCTCTTCCTTCTTCACTTCGTCTGCCTTCCATCTCTTCCCCTACACCGTTTTCCCTTCTTCGCCCCCTCTTTCCTTCTTCCTCCCTCTCTCCACCCTTCCTCTCCTATACTCCCCCACCCGCATTAAATATACTTCCTTCCTTAACATCATTTGTCAACTCCTCTTCTTCCCTCCCTCCCTACCTACTTACCTACAGTATCTAACTTACTTACTTTCCTGCCTATCTACCCACCTCCCTACCTTCTCATCGAATTATCCGTCCATATATCTACTTACTTACCTGCTCACCTATCTGCCTACGTACTTACACATCCACAAAGCTGTCTACCTTCCTGCCCACCTACGTACCTACCTACCTTCGTACTTACCAACGCACCTACCTACCTGCTTACATTCCATTGCACATACCTACGTACGTACGTACCTACCTACCTTCCTACATACCTACCTGCATACCTACCTATCTACTTACCAACCTACCTACTTACCTGCCTACCCATTGTCCACCCTACACTGCTAACACCTATTCACTGAAGTAGCCCTGAAGAAAAAAGATTAATGGTATGTGTGAGAGAGAGAGAGAGAGAGAGAGAGAGAGAGAGAGAGAGACCATTCTTTAAAATATTGCGTTGCCTTTAAAAGCGACAGAAATTGAGAGAAAACTATTTCCCTTGCTTTTCCCTCCCCTACCGTCCTTCCCTTCCCCTCTCTTCTTCTCCTCTTTATTTCCCTTCCCTCTCTACCTTTTTCCTTCCCTTCCTCTCTGCCTTTTTCCCTCCATATATTTCTCTCCCGTGTTTCCCATTCGTTTCTATCCTCTCCCTTCCTCATTCTTTCCACTCTTCCTCTCCTTTTCAATTCTCTGTTCTGCCACTTTCCTTCCTCTTTCCTTCTTTTCTCCCTCCTTCTTTTCCCTCCTCTCATTCTCCTCCCTCTCCCTCCCATTTCTCCTCCCATTTCTCCCATTAATTCCCCAAGTGTCCTTTCCTTTTCCTTCCCTTTCTATTCATTTCCATCTCTTCGCTCTCCGCCTTCCTTTCTCTTTCCTTTCCTACCCTTCCCTTCCCTTCCATCTTTGTCCACACTTCCTTCTGTTACTAACTCTTTCTTTCCTCCACTTTCCTCTTCTCTCATCCTTCCGTTATTATTTCCTTTCTACCTCCTCCCTTCCCTTTCAAGCTTCTTCTTCCCCCTTCCCCCTCCCCTCCTCTCCACTCCAGCGAACACGCTGCACACTTCCTTTCTTCCTGCCTCTTCCCTCTCCTCCTCCCTCCTTTCCCTTTCCCTCCTCCCTCATTATTCCCTCCCACTCTCCACCTCTCTTCCCCTCCCTCTCCCATCCCCTCCCCCAGCTAAACACACATTTCCTGGAGGCTGCTAAAGAGTAGGGATGGGAAGGTGGGGGTAGGTGTTGCGGCTAATTAAGGCCAGGCTGAGAGAGAGAGAGAGAGAGAGAGAGAGAGAGAGAGAGAGAGAGAATTTTGTTCTTCACGCTTAAGTTGGAGAGGAGGGTGGAAGATGAAGGAGATGGGAGAGAGGGGACGGGTGGAGGGTGGAGATGGAGCTGTGTTGGAGAAGAGAGGAAGTGAAGAGAAGAGGGAGGTGTAAGGTGGAAGGTAGGGCGGGACAGCAAAGATAAAATAGAGACAAAAACTTATCTTTCTCAAATGATACACAACAAACACATTCAGCCACTTCACAGTGTTCCTTAGTTGACTCTTTAATCATTATAAACTGTGATGCAGGTAAACACACCGAGCAACCAAATTCCCAGGTCCATAAGAAGAGTTGTTGAGAGCAATGGCTGGAGGGAGGAGGGGAAGGAGGGATGTGGGGAGGGGCGGGTGGAAGGGGTGTGAGGGAGGTGTGGAGGGGCTGGTATGGGGGTGGGGGAGATGCGTGAAATCTGGATGCCCGTAGGTGAAAATGGTCGTGTTAAATATCTCTGACAGCTGCACTGCCAGTTCTGTTATCTCTCGTAATATTGCCTCGGAATGAATGGTGGTTTTATTTGTGGGCTGTAATTACCTTAGGGTTAATTGAAATATCTGGCAATGAGTTGTACGAGGTGGTGGTGGTGAGAAGCCGTGAACTGTGTACTCAGTTACTGTCAGTAAATATCATACACATTTTTTTACCAACAAATCTTTAGTTTCCCAAGATAACATTGAGGTAGAATATAAAGAGAATGAAAAAATGTGATAGAGAGACAGGAAAAGAGGCGGTACTCTTGTTTCTTGGTGTTTGTTTAATCAGTTAGAAATATTAATGGCAAACTCATCAGGGTACGCGTGACGGCTCTCAGCTTCTGTTTCCCGGATAGTGACAGACTCTTCTCATTCAGTGTGGTGGTCGTGGGTGGCCGTGTTTTTTTCTGTGTTTTTGTGCGTGTGAAGATAAGAACGGGAATATTAGGAGTGGAATCAAGAGCTGTGTGGCTTGGAGTGGGCGTGAGGGTAACAACGAAGGGACCAAGGTGACGAAGGAGTGTTGTATAAGGTTAGTAAAGGATGAATTACATTATGTTACCCGTATCATCTTGTCGGTAGATAGGGAGTTATGGAGGTTAGTAAAGAAGAGATTTTATGAGATTTTTGACGTTCTTCTCGGGGGGGTTAAGCTGACGTTTGGAAAGTTAAGAAGTTTAAGTATTAGATAAGTAGAAGAATTACGCGTGATAATTTCTTGGTTGTTAGCTAGGTGAGTGGAGAAAACAGTAGGCAGTTAGATATACGAAGGTAAAAAGGAAATGAGAATGTTCGAGCAAGGTAGGTAGATAGGTAAATAGGTAACTGAAGGAAGAAATTACAAGGCTCTATGAGGATTTTGTAGGTAGATATGTAAGTAGATAAACGAAAGGGAATTAGAAAGTGTTATATCGATTTCGTAAAGAGATAGGTAGGTAAAAAGGTAAGTCGGTAAGTGAAGGATGGAATTACAAGGCGATATGGGGATTTTGTTGCTATATAGGTAGGTAGTAGAGCCACGGTGGTCTGGTGGTAGCGTGTTGGGCTTGCGATCTACGTGTCCCTCCCGTCTATATTATTTGTTCTAACGTATTGTAGTCTTAACACACGTTGTACTTCCGAATCATTGTTACTTTATAATTTGTTACTAGCGAGTTGGTGACTGACTAACCATGATATATAGTAACCTGAAGACAACACTAGTGGACATTGAGTGGATGGTGGACACACACACACACACACACACACACACACACACACACACACACACACACACACACACACAGCTATCCTTTGATCCCTGTCACCTGTGGCAGTGATGTGCATTGAGGCGAGGTCATTAAGCAGGTTAGTGGAGCAGGGGTAGATCAGGTCAGGTCACATAGATTGGCTTAGATTAAGTAGGGTTAGGTCATTTTACATCAGTAGGAGATCTTGGTGGCAAGATTATGTCAGCTCAAGTCAGCTCAGGTCATGGATTAAGTTAGGTTAAGTTAGGCTGGGTTAGATTAGGTTAGGTTAGTTTTGCTCCTTAGGCGAGTGAGTGGGGCGAGGTCAGGTCAGGGCAGGTCACGTAGGGATAAGGCTGACACTCTAACCATTTTGTCAACTCAGGGCCCCTCCGTTTACCGTGTTAACCTGATAATGTGCCTTGAGATGGACGCCTTCACGCTGTGGCATCAGTACATTAGGTAATACAGGCGTGACTCAGCTCCCTTCCTATCCCCCGAAAGGAGAATGGTGGACTGCAGGAGAATCGTAACATGAGACTGCAGTCCATCTGGGTCACATTCAGATGAGCGTGGGGCATCAAATCAACAAGCCTGAGGACATCTTATGTAATTTGTCTACCTTGAATGCTGAGTTGTAGCAGTATATTAACACTAGAAAAATGATGCTGATCACGAAGAAGTGATGTATAGTTAAGAAAGTAGAGCCGTATTGTTGTTTTTTCTGCCATTGAACTGCGTGACATAAGCAACCGAAGAACAAAACTCTGGGCCAAGGCGGGGCTGTTCGGCCAGACTGCCTAGGGAACAACTACTCTGGGCCAAGGTAACATGAAAGAAGTATAACAGTATTGCCCCGCTTCGGATATAGGCTACATCTCTAACCAGATACTTTACCTGCAGCTTTCCATGATCCCTTCCCTTCTAGAGAGCCTCCCCAGGATCAGTAACTTGCCCTGATATTAGTAAAATTAATTATAAGGAAAGAGGTTCTAGGTCCCAAAGGAACAGACCGTAGCATATCAATCTTACCGTCTATGTTACCGTACCTGTGCCGAATAACATGGTCATATCTTAGTAAAATCTAGTAATGGTAGAACTTTTTCTCCTCAGTTATATCCAACTACCCATCTAGTCTACCGAAGCTGAAAAACATTGACTGATCGAAGAACTGTATAAGGAAAGTCATTCGTTGGCATTGTAGTCAACTCACTGCACATCCATCCAGGCATCTGTAAGAAGCATTGGATCAGAGTTAGAGCCCAGGGTGGGCTGCTCCAACATAAATACGATCGAATCCCTGTCGTCAGTATGATTTGTTTTTGCAGGACCATCTGGAGACATTGCAAGTTTCTGTTCTTGTCCTTCTCAGTCCTTGCATCCAAAACAGACAACATTACTGACAGTTGTCCTCTCGTAACCAGGCATTGTTTTTGAGGAGAGAACGCAAGCCAGGGAAAGACTGCAGTGTGGTTGATGGTGCTGCAATAAGTGCTGTGAGGTAGGCCAGGGCAGCCATGGTAAATACCTTTGGTAATGCCAGCCTGATATGAAGGGTGAGTGAGTCGGATCTGCCATTGTGCTCTGAGCGACGCTGGGTCGCCAATAGCCTACCTCACCTTATAGCCCCAGGCACGCTGGGGTTTATGGCACTAAAATTACCTGTATACCAGTCTGGCTGGCCCTCTGTCCAGCCTTCTGGCTTTGTCTGTCTGCCTACCTAGCTATATCTATCTGTCTCTGTGTCTAGATGTCTGTCAGTCTCTCTAAATCTATCCATGCATCCATCCATCTATAATTCTATCTGTCTGTCAATCTGTCACTCATTCTATCTACCTGTCTATAGTTTTTGTCTTTGGGTATTTGCATTTGTCTGTTATATATATTTATGTCCATCCATCCATTTAACCATTTATCTGTCCATCTGTCTATCTGTTTATATCTATCTATCTTGCTGTCTCAGTCTGTCTGTTTATATCTATCATTCTATATCTATCAGTCAATAGCTAACTATCTATCAGTTAAATTATTTGTATTCTGTTTTTATACTTGGCTATTTGCATTTATCCGTCTGTGTAAATATCTGTCAATCCAGGTTTATTTTTCTGTCCTCCCATCCATTCATCTATCTACTCCACCTTGCCAACTGTTTATCTATCTGTGCCTCTGTTTATCCATATCGGTCGGGTTCCTTGGGAGGTGTTGGCGTGATGACGTGACCAGAGAGAAAATACATTCTCTCTCTCTCTCTCTCTCTCTCTCTCTCTCTCTCTCTCTCTCTCTCTCTCACACACACACACACACACACACACACACACATAAATCACAGTCAGTACAGGCAATCGCTGGTTGGTGTGTTTGTCAATCTGGCACCTGACTAACGTCCTTAGGCTGAAGGGGTTAGGGGTTAGCCATTCAGAAATCTGTAAATCAGTAAAAAAGATAACACAAGGAGCACTCAGAGAGCACAACACCCTCGCCCTGTAAATGGTCAAATGGCCCAATATTTGACTGTCTTGTGACCTTCACCTTTGCACCGACTGTTAGCAAGACATAATAACCATACTTGGCTGACCCTCAACCAATCCACTAAGTTTGGTCAAAATCAGATAAAAACTTGAGTTGACCTTGCCTTGTGATCTTGACTTTTGACTTACTTTCTCGAATCAAATCTCATTATCCTTGTCATAACCTCCTTCCCTCCTCCAAGTTTGGTCCTCAGGAAATCAAAACTGTGTGGGTAATAGGGTCGTACATTTGACCTTGTCCTGTTACCTTGACCTTTGACACATCGTTCTCAAAATCGAATCCCTTCATCCATGTTTTACCCTGACTCCTTCTGCCAGTTTTTGGTCTAAATCGGATAAAGAATGCTCAAATCTACCTTGTCGGTTGACCTTGACCTTTGACCTATTGTTCTAAAAAATAGTAGGGCCCCTATTCATGTCGATCAAGGAAGCTACCTAACACCTTTTCCTAAGCGACTTGTTTTGCTCATTTCACACTACGGTCCTATTTTTTGTTATATAAATCATTCCAGTATCACTCTACTCTGCATAACTAACGAACAAAAAGATATCAACCACTTGTATCCAGAAATAAATCGCATAAAAAGACATAGTTGGGAGCCTGCTTACTCGACAAGAATACGGGCCTACTGTAGTTCATGCCCAGTTGCTGACCTTCAACCCTTTCACCAGGTGTGACCCAGAGCAGATTATAACTGTTTTGGTTATTTGTACTCTCTCTCTCTCTCTCTCTCTCTCTCTCTCTCTCTCTCTCTCTCACACACACACACACACACACACACACACACACACACACACACACACACACACACACACACACACACACACACACACACACACACACACACCAGCCTTTTAACCTGCGGCTGTAGTAATAATGAGGTATACTGTCATTAGGTCATATACAAGGCAAGTTAATTAGGTCATTAATATTTTACAAGTCATCAAGTTTATAATGACGTTGAGGATTTTGGGGAAAAGTTGATTAAAGGGCAATTAGATGACCGTAGCGTGGTTAGACTGGCTTTGGTTAGGTGTAGTTGGATTGGGTTGACTTAGGACGGCTTTGGTTAACCTTAGTTCCTTGGGGATGAGATGGTTTTGGTTGGGTTAGGTGAGGTCGGGGACTTAGGTTGGGTTAGGAAGGGTTAGGTTTGGTTGGGTTAGGTTTTAGGTTAAGTCGGATCAAGCAGGGCAGTTTGTGTTGAAATATGTTATTTGTGTTATTTTATTTTAAATTAAATTTGGCTGAATTTAAGGTGGATTCAGTTAGTTAGGGTTAGGTTAGATCTGTTTGTGTAGGTAAGGTTAGATTTGTTTGGTTTTGGTTGGGTTAGGTTAGGTTGGGCTGCACTTTGTTAAGATAAGCTGGGCCGGGCTGTGTTGGGTTGCGCTGAATTAGGATGTCCTGCGTTGGGCAAAGTTATGTTAGGTTGAAAAGTAAATCCCTTGAACCTTTTATCTCCCTTAATCCCCTTCAGCACGAGGACTTACATTGGATATATTGTGGCTGACGTCAGATTATTTTAGCTAGCTTACTGAGAAATTGACTGGGGGGAAGTTGTTAATAGTTGTTTTTTTTCCTGTTCTCCTCTCCTTCCCCTCACAAACCCTCCCATTTACATTCCTTACCATCTATCTGGCAATAGATAGATAGGTAGATAGACCATCTCCTCTCCTTCCCCATCTCTCTTCCCCTCCCCTCACAATCCTACCCTCCCCATTCCTTACCCTTCCCTCTCTTCACCTCTTTCCCTGTCATCCATTCCCTATCTCCCTTCCTTTCCGCTTTTCTTCTCACCTACGTCCCCTCCCCATCTTCCTTCTCCATTCCTCTCTCTTCCTTCTCCATTCCTCTCCCTTCCTTCTCCATTCCTCTCCCTTCCTTCTCTATTCCTCTCTCTTCCTTCTCTATTCCTCTCTCTTCCTTCTCCTGCTTGTCTGCTTCGTTCTCTCCCTTTATTTTTGCATCGATTTTTTTTCCTTCCTTCAGTTTTGTCTCAAGGTCCCTCTGCTTCTCCCTTCCCTCCCCCACTTCCCTCCGTCGCTCCCTTCCATCAGTCTCTCCTTTATTACATTCCACCATTCTTTACCTCTCCTCTTCCTCCGTTTCCCTCCAGTCTCTCCCATTAAATAAGTTTCTCCTGGTTTCTTTCTCCCTCCCTTCAGCTTCTATCGTCCCTTCCCCAGTTTTCCTCTCTCTCTCTCTCTCTCTCTCTCTCTCTCTCTCTCTCTCTCTCTCTATCCTGTCTTGTCGACATTCTTTCCTCCCACACTGAATAACATTGCTGAAACTATGTTCCTTCTCTTGCCTTCCTCTTTTTCGCTCCCCTATTGTCTCTGTCTAATTTTCCCTCCTCCCTTTCCCTCGCGGATACTTTCAGTTGTATATCTTTCTCTGTTTCCTCCTCTCCCTCCCTCTCTTCCACTCTCACCAACTTTGAGACACATAACTTCTTTTTCTGCCACTAGTCCTTTGTAAACGTCTCTCCCATTGACTGTGCCTGGAGAGAGAGAGAGAGAGAGGAAGGTGGGGGTTAGTGGGTTACTGCTACCACTACTACTACTACTGCTACTACTACTAACGATCGTCATCATCATCATCAAAAAGCAAAAAAGTGAACTATATCAGCGGTGAAAAATACGGAAGATAATTACGTTGGGAGAAAAATTCCCTCCCTCCCCAGATGGCTTGAAATTAAAGGAATGAGAAGGACAATGAAAGACAGCACAGGAGAGAGACGAAAACAGACTCATTGCCAGGTTAATTAATTCCTGCCTTTTGCAGCAGAAAAGTCTCTCTCTCTCTCTCTCTCTCTCTCTCTCTGATATTGCTACTGATAACTGATGAAGTGTCTGTCACTAAATATGAAGGAACAGGAGAGAGAGAAAAAAGAGGAAAGAATGGGAGATGAGGTAAACGGAGAGAGAGAGATAGAGAAGGCAAGGAAAGAGAAGAGATGGGAGAGGAAGGAGAGGAAGAGGAAGGGGGAGTGTAGCTGAAGGGACGGAGGAGAGGGGAAAGGGGGGGGGAAGAGAAAGGAGGGGTAGGATTGTGAGGGGAGAATGTAAAGGGTGGAAGGAGGGGAAGAGGAAAAGGTGTGGGTGAGTAAGTGGAGGGGAGGGAGAGAGGATGAAAGAAGAAGACGGAGAGAAGGGGAAAGAGGGAACTAGGAAATGAAGCTGAGAAGATTAGGGGAGGGGAAAGGGAAGAGAAAGGACTGGAAGCGGAAGGAAGGATGGAAGGAGGGAGACAGACAGACAGACAGAGACAGAGTGACGGTGTGGGAATGAGGTATTGTGGGTGACAGAAATGGATTGGTTTGCGGAGAGACGGATCCTACTTTGTGTTGGTGCCTCTGTCTGTCCTCCAGTGTATATCTGTATGTCTGTGTCCTTGGCTCGAATTCTCGTCAGTGAAGGAAGCTCCCTAACACCTCTTCCTTTGTGATTTATTTCTGGGTATGGGTGGTTAATATTCTTTTGTACATTATTTATGCAGAGTACGTCGATATTGGAAGGATTTATTCCACACTGACGAGGATAGCTAGGTGTAATGAACAAAATTAATCGCTTAGGAAAAGGTTTTAGGGAGCTTCCTCAGCCGACGAGAATACGGACCCTTACCGATATCTACGTGCTTTTCTCAGTATCTGTCCCTCTTTGTATAGACAGCTAAGAACTCCACAGAATATGTAGTTCTTTTTGGTATTGTACATATTATTATTATTATTAATAATAATAGTATTATTATTATTAATAATAATAGTATTATTATTATTATTATTATTATTATTATTATTTTAGGGGGAGGGGGGGAAGATCTTTAAAGCTGACATTCCAAGACCGTTCGAGGGACTTGAAATTTTCAGAAGTGATATATCTTAGTTGCAGGCTTCTTTTGGCGCATTTTTTTTTTCTAGCACTAGCCCCGCACTAACACCCTATGTTATTTTTTTCCATTTTTGCTCTCCTGCGCAGCAAAAACTAATGAATCGATTGTTTTGCAAATGTTGCAGTATGTAGTCGTCAACATACACAATAATCAGTTTGATTGACCTGTGCAGCTGAGATATATGGGGCAAGTAGGGTGTGTTTGTTTCGTAGCTGCTGATTGGCCGCCGATGATGTCACTGAAGTAAATGCAAGCGTGTACTGTAGTACAACATGCGGAGGTAGGTGTACACCGTGAGTGGATATTGTACTGCAACATGCGGACGTGGGTGTACACCGTGAGTGGATATTATAGTGCAACATGTGGACGTGGGTGTACACCGTGAGTGGATATTATAATGCAACATGCGGACGTAGGTGTACACCGTGAGTGGATATTATAGTGCAACATGCGGACGTGGGTGTACACCGTGAGTGGATATTGTAGTGCAACATGCGGACGTAGGTGTACACCGTGAGTGGATATTATAGTGCAACATGTGGACGTGGGTGTACACCGTGAGTGGATATTGTAGTGCAACATGCGAACGTGGATGTACACCGTGAGTGGATATTATAGTGCAACATGCGGACGTGGGTGTACACCGTGAGTGGATATTGTAGTGCAACATGCGGACGTGGGTGTACACCGTGAGTGGATATTGTAGTGCAACATGTGGACGTGGGTGTACACCGTGAGTGGATATTGTAGTGCAACATGCGGACGTGGGTGTACACCGTGAGTGGATATTGTAGTGCAACATGCGGACGTAGTTGTACACCGCGAGTGGATATTGTAGTGCAACATGCGGACGTAGGTGTACACCGTGAGTGTATATTATAGTGCAACATGCGGACGTGGGTGTACACCGTGAGTGGATATTACAGTGCAACATGCGGACGTGGGTGTACACCGTGAGTGGATACTCGTATTATAGTGCAACATGCGGACGTGGGTGTACACCGTGAGTGGATATTGTAGTGCAACATGCGGACATAGGTGTACACCGTGAGTGTATATTATAGTGCAACATGTAGACGTGGGTGTACACCGTGAGTGGATATTATAGTGCAACATGCGGACGTAGGTGTACACTGTGAGTGGATAATTTGTTACAAACGTCACTCATCGTTATATAAAACTTTAAAATCAGGTTTAATTTTCTTTGATAACAGTAAATTTTTAAAGCTAATTTTGACCTCTTCAGCGTCGGAAATTATTCCATATTTATCCTGGCTGCTTGTACTGAAGGCAGTTTAAAAATATAAATAAATATGTGTTAAAATATGAAGAGGTGTAGATTTACATCATCGGCGGCCAATCAGCAGCCGCGATTCAAACACACCCTACTCGCCCCATACATCTCAGCTGCACAGGTCAATCAAATAGGGTATAGTGCACCTGGGTATTGATACTAAAATCGAACAAATTACTTCTTTCTGAGATGCTGAGGAAAATCAAAATGGCCGCCTCATGCCTTAACCCGTGCATTGCGCAATTACTTTTTTTTTTTTTATCCCACCCCGTGGTGCGCAAAAAATGAAGATTTTTTTTTTTTTTTAGTTATTGTTTATCATAAACTTGAAGATAAACATCCAGGGCATCATCTGGTGAAAAAATCTCTCTCTCTCTCTCTCTCTCTCTCTCTCTCTCTCTCTCTCTCTCTGCGTAGCGCAATGCGTAAGTTTGCGTAGGGGTGGAGTAGTTAGCGGTGATGCACAGCCAGCACAGCCTGAACTGTGGCTTACAACGGGACGCTACCCAGCCTGAGCTGTGGCTCGAAATCCACGGATTAAAGTGCGAAATCGGAAAGTATATAGCCGACTTTGACCAAACTCAGTGGAAATGTAAAGAATCATGATTGAACACGATTTGCGTAGTATGAATGACCTTGACCTTGATCTCAAGGTCTCAGGTCAAAATCCGTAAAAAAATTTTGAGGCATATCAAAAGTCACATACAGTGATAAAAGTATTTTCATCTGGAATGTCGAGTTTTTTTAATATTGCTTCAGCAGTGTCAGACTTCTAGTTTACATACGCATGTATCCGTCTTTCTCGGTCAGTCTATATTTCTGTCTGTGTGTACCCCTATCTCTGTGTCTTTGTTACTTTGCTTGACGACCTGTCTGTCTGTATGTGATTAATATTTGTATGTATGTATGTTTTTTCTATTTATTTTGAAGTTATAGAAATAATGATACTAATAACATTAATACAAAAACAACAGTAATGATAATAGTGATAATAATAATCATAATAATAATAATAATAATAACTAGAAAACGAAAATTGACGTTAACATATTCAGTAACTCACCACATGACAAGGGCATCCGTCTTGTGCAGTACATGAAAAAAGCAATTTTTGAACATTGACCTTGGTTGTGACCTTGAGTTTTGGGACAAGGTCATTCATACTTGGCCGCCATGCACAGTATAACAAATTCTATAAATGTATCAAGTTTGGTGATTGTAGCTCAATTTTCTCTTTGTGTGTGTGTGTGTGTGTTGGCTGTAGCTTTAAAATTGAGCAAATATTAGCAATTTACTTCTGCATAAGAAATAATTAATAATAATAATAATAATATTTACAAGAACAATAAAACTCACCACTGGTGTGGTGAGTTATAATGATAATCTATATTATAATGATGCAACTTCTGTATTTTTGTTGGTTTGTTTGTTACCGTAACACAGCAAAAATGGCACAACGTAGCGCAATTTTTGTTAGAGCAAGGTATGTTAAAATGCTCTAACTTACAGACCAGAACAATTATCAGGTCAATCGGGCCACCGGTTCCCGAATTATGACTCATTTCTGGATATTGATATCGAGTGGAGGTCGCCAAAGGCAGCCTTTTAGCGAGTACTGTACTATTAATAACTCGAGTGCAAAAGCCGCATGGTACAAATGGTTTAAAGACCGAATATTTGAACGTGCCCTGAGGCCGTGACTTTGGCCTACAGTTCTCAAAAGCAAATTCCATTTTCCTTGTCTTTTCCTCAACCCTTCCACCAAGTTTGGTCAAAATCGGATCAAAACTCAAGGTGACCCTGCCATGTATCAAGAGTTCTTTCACCTTGTCCTGTGCTTGACCATTGTCTGAGTGTTCTGAAAATCAATTCTCTTCATTCATTCCTTATCCTTAAGGCTTCCACCAATGATCTTGAATGTGGCGCTCTTGTTTTCTTTTCTTTTTTTTTTTTTTTCCTTGGAGCAATTTGCAGGCCTCTGGCCTTTGCTTCTTTCTTCCTTGCATTAAAAAAAAAGTTTGGTCTAAATTGGTTCAAAATTGTTTATACTGACTTTGCCATGTGTCCTTGATCTTTGACATTGCCCTATGACTTTGATCGCTGACTGAATGTTCTTAAAATCGATTCCCTTCGTCCTTGCCTTACCTTTCATCTTTCCACCAACTTTGGTCTAAATTAGATGAAAGCTATTTATGTTTACCTTGCCATATTACCTTGACCTTTGACCTTGTCGTTTGACAGTATTCTCAAAATTGAATTCTTTCATCCTTGCCATAGCTAAATCTTTACTAAAGATTGCACTAACACGCAAAGAAATTGTTTAATATCACCTTGGTATATGGCCTTAACCTTTGACCTGTTATTCTCGAAAATAATATGTCATCCCATTCGCCAGGCCTCAACCCTTCAACCAAGTTTGGTTACAGTCGGATTACAACTGTTTAAGTTTTTTTTTTCCACACATAGGTGCACACCACACACACACACACACACACACACACACACACACACACACACACACACACACACACACACACACACTCACACACACACACACACACACTTAGTAAAACAATGCCTCTACTTGCTTCGCAAGCACATGTGTAATTGTCATAATGAACACTACTACTACTACTACTACCACCAAATGATGATGATGATTATGATGATGATAATAATAATAATAGTAGTAGTAGTAGTAGTAATAATCATAATAATAATAATAATAATGATGATGATGTAGCTGTACAGTTTCTTCCTGTGCATTCGAAGAAAGCATGTAAAATGCATACCCAGTCTGGCGATATGTATGCTGATTTCTCTGAAATCCATATGCTCACTTTCCCCTATTTCTGATCGATTTTACTTTTAGGAGGGGGCTTGACCCTTCAAGAATCACTAGGGGGGGGGGAATCTCGCTTCTAAGATATCGCATTACGGATGCCCATTGTACAACACGTACTAAGATATCAAGTCAATATTTGCCTTGCTTTTCAGTATTTTTGAGTTTTAATTTTGGTGGGGGTGGGGGACGGTTGGCCCCGTAAAAACCATGGTTGGAAAGTAGTATGTGATGGTTGACCTTCCCGGTAATCTGACGAACACATCTGGGAAGTTTCATTCACATTCATCAAATAGCCACGGAGGAGTTACGGTGCGTGTACGCACACATGCATTCGACAACACATACGCACGATCACGCACATGCACACATACTATAAACAGATTTAAATTAGATATAGATAGACAGACAGATGTCCAACAAACGTTAGTCCAGACACAAAGAAGTAAGTGGAGAATTAATCGGCCTTAGAGGATACTGCTTGACACTGTTAGCAGTTTTGGTTTAAACTCACTTCCGGCCTCTTAAATTACTAATATCATAAAAAAAATAATAATAATCAACAATGACTTACCAATAAGTCGTCCCAGAACAGAGGTCCAAAATCCCTCAACAGGAGAAAGGGGTCGACATTTCTCTGTATTCATGATGAAGGGTGAGAGGAGGAGAGGGGTGGCGGCCATGTTAACACGCGATCAGCTGATAGTTTGTTTACATCCTATCAGCTGATTCCAACGCGCTCCATTTTTCCAGAGAAATTGGATTCCGTGTCGTGTTTTGGTTTCGTCTGGGATTTATTTGTTGTGATGGTGTTAACTGTTGGTAGTTTTTCTTTTGTTTATTTTTCATGGTCTATATTGATTTTTCGTGACTTATTTAATTAGCAATTATTCTCTCTCTCTCTCTCTCTCTCTCTCTCTCTCTCTCTCTCTCTCTCTCTCTCTACCATTTTAATCCGTTTCTTTTTAGTCTTTCCCTCCCTTCTTTCACACTCACTTCCCTCTCCCTTTTCATTCTTGTCAGACTGCCTACCTTCTTACTTAGTTGTCTTCCTTTCTTCTGGCTTTCACCACCCTCTCTTCCCTCCAGGGGCGTACCTAGAGATTTGGGGGCCCGGGGGGCTAGGTTCTTTGCGGGGCCCCCCTCCAAGAGGGGGGCCCTGCAAAGAACCTAGCTCCCCTCATTCTCAAAACTTATCTAATACCTCGGCCGGGATTGTCGGGATGATAAATATATATATTTTTAAATATTAATAAAGAAGCTTTTAAATTTTGAAGGTTTTGGGGGGCCTCCCCTTAATTGGGGGCCCGGGGGGCAGTTTCAAACAGCCCCCCCCCCCCCGCCCCACCTCTCAGGTACGCCACTGCTTCCCTCCATTTCGTACATTAACATTCTCTCCCTCCCTCCACTCTGGCTGTCTTCCCCACTCTCCCCCATCTTCCTCCCTCCATTTTCTCAGGCTATCTTCCTCCCTTTCCTTCATTTTCCTCCCCTCCTACCTACCAGTTATAATATTCGATGTCTTTGTGTATCCCACTCTGGTCATAGACTAAACAACCCGTTCCCCAAGACCCAGCAGTCAGTCTTCGGTCAAAAGATGGCTTCACCAAATTTCAGATACCACATACATAAATACATAAATACATACATATACAAGTACATACATGCATACATTCTCACTTATCTATCTACCTATCTGTTTGCATGTCTGTCTACTTGTCAGTCTACCTACCTGTCTATCCACCTATGTATCGTCTGTCTGTCAATATATCTGTCTGTCTATCTATTTACCTCTCTACCTGGCTGACAGCATGAGACGTGACCCCGTGACATAAGATTTGCATAGCGTGATGAGTTGTGGCCTCTCTCTCTCTCTCTCTCTACCTTTTCATGCCTGTCTGCCTGTGTGTTTACCTGCCTGCCTTTCCATGCCTGTTTCTTTGCCTGTCTGCCTGCTTTTCTTTCTCTGTCTGTTTCTGTTTGCTTGTCTGCATTTGTTTAATTGTTTCTCTGCCCTACTACCTTTCCTGCCAGCGTCTCTGCCTGTCTTGCTGCCTGCCTTTATCTCAAATCTCTATACTATTCTTCCTTTGTTTCTGTGCCTGTGTCCTTCCTGCTTAAGTGTGCCTGCTTAATCCATCTGTCAGTGTCTTAGTCTGTCTGCTTGCCTCTGTGCCTCAGTTGTATGTCTCTGTTTCACTATGTCCCTCCTTGTCTGTCTTCCTACATCCCTCCATCTCTTAATTAAGGCGTCTTCCTGCATAACTTCCTGCCTCCATCTTCTCTGCCTGCCTGTAATGATGCCTGTGTCTGATTCCCCACCTACCTGTATACCTCTGTGTACACCCCTACCTGTATACCTCTGTCTACCCCCCTACATGTATACCTCTGTCTACCTCTCTACCTGTATACCTCTGCCTACTCCTTACCTGTATACCTCTGTCTACCCCCCTACCTGTATACCTCTGTCTACCCCCTACCTGTATACCTGTCTACCCCCTATGTATACCTGTATCTACCCCCTACCTGTATACCTCTATTTACCCCCTACCTGTATACCTCTGTCTACCCCTTACCTGTATACCTCTGTTTACCCCCTACCTGTATACCTCTGTCTACCCCCCTACCTGAATCTGTCTCCCTCTGCCTATCTCCCTCACTTCCCCTGCCTGACCTACCTGTCTGTCTCTGCCCGTCTCTTTCTGTCTCTCTTGTTGCCTCTTTCCCCACATTCCATGCTGCCTTACCTCCATGCCTCTCTCCCTGCCTTCCTACCTACCTGCCAGCGTCTCCCATTTTCTCCCTCCCTGTCTTCCCTTCCTTCTTACCCTCCCTTTCTGTCCGACTCCCTGCTTCCCCCTCACTCTCCCCTTCCTTTACTGACTACCCTTCTTCCTTGCCTACCTCCCTGCGTATCTCACTGCATCGCTGCTATCCTGTTTGCCTAGCCTCACCCCCTGTCTGCCTCCCTCCTGCCACCTTTAATGCCTCCCTCCCTTCCTCCCCCCCCTCTCTCTCCCTGCCACCCTTCCTACTTACCCTCTCTTCTGCCTGCCTTTTTGTCTCTCCCTCTGCCTTCCGCCTACCCTGCCTATCTCTCTGCCTCATCATCGAGCCTAGGTCGTTGCCTGTCTGCTTATGGGACACTTGTTGATGCACTGTCCTTAATTACCAACACCTCTCTCTCTCTCTCTCTCTCTAAGCCCTCCTTTGTGATGTTTGTGATTTTTTTTTCAGTCAAAAATTTTTTGATGTGGGTCGTGTAAGGCTGTGGTCTGTTTTTTGCATTATTATTATTATTATTATTATTATTATTATCTAATATACTATAGCACTAGCCGTGTGTGTGTGTGTGTGTGTGTGTGTGTGTGTGTGTGTGTGTGTGTGTGTATTTTGGGCAGCCGAAACTACACATTCTAATCGCACCAAAATTGGCACAAAAATCGCAAAAAATTCGCTGATGTGAAAAAACTTGGTCTCATCACGATTGAAAAACTTTTATATACTATATATAATGAGCGATCACATTTTGACCCAAAAAAGCAGCTCCCGGCGCCCGGCATAGGATCTCCGTAGAATTTTTTGCCCACAGCTATAACTAAAATATATTATAGCAGCGCGAGAGCCCTCCTCAGGAGCAAGTGCGAGGGACGGGAAGGGCCCACGAGCATTTGTTTATCACTATTACTGTTACTACAACTACAACTACTACTACTACTTCTACTACGACTACTACTACTACTACTACGACTACTGCTACGACTACTACTACAACTACTACGACTACTATTACTACTACTGCTACGACCACTACTACGTCTACGACTACGACTACTACTACTACTACTACGACTACTATTACTGCTACTGCTACGACTACAACTACTACTACTACTACTACTACAAGCTCTACTGCTACTACTACTACTAGTACTAGTACTACTACTACTACTACTACTACTACTGCTGCTGCTGCTGCTGCAAATAATAATAATAATAATAATAATAATTACTACTACTACTACTGCTACTAGTACTTCTACCACTACTACTACAAATAATAATAATAATAATAATAATAATAATAACTATAGTGTATTTGATTGACCTGTGCAGCTGAGATGTATGGGGCAAGTAGGGTGTGTTTGATACGCGGCTGCTGATTGGCCGCCGATGATGTCATTGAAGTAAATGCAGGCATGTACTGTAGTGTACCATGCGGACGTGGGTGTACACCGTGGGTGGATATTATTGTGCAAGATGCGGACGTGGATGTACGCCGTGCGTGGAAGTAGTGCAACATGCGGACGTGGGTGTACACCGTGCGTGGAAGTAGTGCAACATGCGGACGTGGGTGTACACCGTGGGTGGATTTTATTGTGCAACATGCGGACGTGGGTGTACACCGTGCGTGGAAGTAGTGCAACATGCGGACGTGGATGTACACCGTAGGTGGATAATTTATTTCAAACGTCACTTATCGTTTTATGAAACTTTATAATCAACTTTAATTTTTTTTATATAACAATAAACATTTAAAGCTAATTTTGACCTCTTCAGCTTAGGAAATTATTCCATATTTAATATGGCAGCTTGTACTGAAGGCAG
>NC_137021.1:44837318-44874818 GCF_032717465.1 Coenobita brevimanus
TTGTCTCTCTCTCTCTCTCTCTCTCTCTCTCTCTCTCTCTCTCTCTCTCTCTCTCTCTCTCTCTCTCTCTCTCTCAAGTTGCTAAGCCTTCCTCCCTACACCCTGCCGATTCTATGGCCTCTCTCCTTCTTCTGAGCTCTCTTTCCTAAATTCTGGTGAAACAGGAGTCGTGTCACGTGTGTTCCCTGTGGTTGGAAAGTTCTAGAAGCCTGTGTGTGGGTATGTGTGTATGTGTGTGTATGGTCAACAAGGCTTTGTTCTCCTGCTGTATCGCTGACAAACTAACTGCATCATCTCCTGACTGGCTTCTTCGTAATCTGTCGTCAGCTTTTCCTCAGTGTAACTTGCAAGATCATTTCCCATTCCCAGGCTCGCATAGAGCTGTCTATCTGTCTATTTATCTATCTATCTATTATGATTTGTAAATATAATATGGAGTCCTAACATATGCTCGGTACACGCCACTGGAGGTCCTCCGACAGCAATCATCATTGACATATGCTAATCTATTAGTATATAATATTGATTATAATATTGTATACATATAACATTCATAGTAAATAGCAATTATCCAGTATTATTACATTTTAAACAAGTTGTATACATATTTGAATAAACGCAATGGTTGTTGTATAACATTTTGTAAAATGTGTATGTATAACAGACATACGCATATAATTGTGCAATGGTAATACTGCTAGGTTATACATTACATATTGAGTTATCCCTTTAGTAATGTCTAATATTTCACCTAACTTGTATGATGATACTGGTAATACAGAATTGTGGTATAGTTGTATGACTTATAACATTGTAGTAGCATTGTGGTAATACATAATTGTAACATTTTATGAATTGTTACAAAATATTGTGGTAATGCATAATTGTGTTGGCCTTATAATTGTAGTTACATTTTGTTAATGCAACTGTTACATAAGTGTCTTGGCCTTATAATTGTAGTTAAAGTTACATAAAAGTTACATCTTGTTAATGCAACTGTTACATAATTGGCAAAGTGTAACATAATGCAATCGTTTGTCGTTACATAATTGTTACATATCGTTTGTAGTTACATAATTGTAGTTAAAGTTACATAAAAGTTACATCTTGTTAATGCAACTGTTACATGAATGGTACATATTGTTTGTAGTTACATAATTGTAGCAAGTGTAACATAATGCAATCGTTTGTCGTTACATAATTATAATATGGAGTTACATAATTGTTACATATTGTTTGTAGTTACATAATTGTAGCAATTGTAACATAATTCAATCGTTTGTCGTTACATAATTGTTACATATCGTTTGTAGTTACATAATTGTAGCGAGTGTAACATAATGCAATCGTTTGTCGTTACGTAATTATAATATGGAGTTACATAATTGTTACATATCGTTTGTAGTTACATAATTGTAGCAAGTGTAACATAATGCAATCGTTTGTCGTTACATAATTGTAATAATTGCAGTCCTGACATATGAATCCGGTCATGCTGCGGTCGATGATAGTGATGATGTGCCATGCCACTTGCTTGTGGAGACAACAATTTGCTTTTTTGTTTGTAGTTTATGTGGTATATTGGCATATGTAGTAACACTTACACTTATTTTCATTTGTTTGTTATGTGATCTTACGCTATTTCTTTCTTTTTTCTTTCTTACTTTTTTTCCTTGCTTTTTTTTTTTTCGGTATGTATTGATTTTCTATAGTTTGTTTTTCTTCGCTTGTGTACGCTTTTTCTATGTTGTTCATGGTTGCATAATTGCTGGTTAAATCCCTTGGGACCCTTTTTTAAGGTTTAGTTTATATTGCACAGATATTACTGAAAATGATATTATATAGTCCCATATTTTGTTATTTTATATAAAAAATATATTTACACTATAGACAGTATTAACTATATACACTGACTTGTTGTTCACTTGTACCTATCGTGGGTAATATGTGTGTCAGCACTGTGTGGAAATCATTGTCTTCACGATTGTGTTGAAGATGTTCACTCTTGCTAACGGCATTTGTGTTGGCCATTTTTTTTCTCTAGTTTACCTTGTAACTTGATTTATATGTTTCCACTAGGTAGCTTTAATTAATAAATGTTTAATACAGTTCTTTTAATCGCTCACTGAGTAACTGTGATGGTATATTTTCTTTATTACTTTGTAGATATAATAATGTATAACTGTATGTATGAAACACGTATTTTATGTAGGTATAAATGGTAACACTCGTTGGTAGTAAATAAATGTTATAATAAATGAATGAATATGTACAGTGTAGAATATTTATTGTTGGTGATTATTTAGTGTTTGAGTTATGCAGACAACTGAAGTAAATATGTGTATTTAAGCTGTAACTATACAGCACGTTTTTATATGTTTGTGCAGAAGCTTATTGTCTATCACTGTGTATTGTATAAATGAAGTAACTATGTAATTCACTAATTTTTACCGTGGTGGGAATGGTGTTAGTGATGGTGCAGGTGGTGACAGCGTTGTCCTTCGCGGGTTGATTAACGTGTTGTCGTCTCAGCAAGCACGCATGATGACGTTGACTTCCCACACTGGTAGCTGTGGTGAGTGAATGAGTAGCGATGAGTAACTTGAGTGAAGATGAGTAAGATGAGTTGTGAATATGGACTTGGTATTTGCTTCGTCGTCTTGACCTCTTCACTCCTGCGTCAGCGGTGGAGGTTGGGTGGATGTAGCAGAGAGAGGAGGGTGAGGTCTGGTAGTTGTGAGTTGTGAGTCGTGTCTCATTCTTCGTTTGTTTGTTTTGTGTTTCTTTGTCGATGTTTTCTCGGTCCTTTTTTCTTGTGATTTACTCGTTGTGGGATGAAGACTGCCGCTACTTGTAGGTGCGTGTAGAAGATTATACAGACGACTCGTAGAGTTGTTACTTGTAGTTGATTGTAGATGGTTGTAGTGTAGTTCATTCACTGTAGAACTGAAGTTAATCTTGTAGAGTGTCGCCTGCTTTTGTAGAAATTCACTGTTGATTCGAAGACGAGGTGCGTTCTTTTCGCTGCTACCAAATGTCATAAAAAGACTTTGTAGTTACTTGTAGAGAAGTTATATATATTAGACGTGGACGAGCGGTTGTTATACTTGAGTAGCTTTGTAAGTAGATAATCTTCTTTCCCATTTGTCATGCAATGACAGGAGAGGTAAAGAATAGTATGGGACTATTTTTATTTGTCTTGGAAATATTAACAAGTCTCTCACACAGAGCGAAGTATAGAGTCCCGCTAGCTATCTCCCTGTCTCGCTTTCTCTCTCTCAAGTTGCTAAGCCTTCCTCCCTACACCCTGCCGATTCTATGGCCTCTCTCCTTCTTCTGAGCTCTCTTTCCTAAATTCTGGTGAAACAGGAGTCGTGTCACGTGTGTTCCCTGTGGTTGGAAAGTTCTAGAAGCCTGTGTGTGGGTATGTGTGTATGTGTGTGTATGGTCAACAAGGCTTTGTTCTCCTGCTGTATCGCTGACAAACTAACTGCATCATCTCCTGACTGGCTACTTCGTAATCTGTCGTCAGCTTTTCCTCAGTGTAACTTGCAAGATCATTTCCCATTCCCAGGCTCGCATAGAGCTGTCTATCTGTCTATTTATCTATCTATCTATTATGATTTGTAAATATAATATGGAGTCCTAACACTACTATTCTTCATTGCATTTCTCCCCCCCCCCTCTCTCTCTCTCTCAAATTTCCCTCGCTCCATTGACAAGTGAAATAGAATTTATGAGGAGGTATCTCGTTATCTGATGGGAGAGAGAGAGAGAGAGAGAGAGAGAGAGAGAGAGAGAGAGAGAGAGAGACGCCCTCGAGAACTATGTGAGAGGAAAGTGAGAGAGTAGTGCATTTAATAAGTCCTTGAGAAAGTCATTAAGGAAGAGAGAGAGAGAGAGAGAGAGAGAATGTGTGAGGGTGAGGAAGACTGAGCGAGAGTGAGACTGTAAGGGTAAGTGACGTAAATGAGTAAGAGGGTGGACTGTTTTGAGAAAGTAAGTTGAGATGGCTTGAGAAATGAGTAAGTGAGAGAGAGTGAGACAGAGTGAGTGAAATGATAAGGGATGATGGGAGAGATAATGAGTGAGTTGTAAATGTGTGCAAGTGTGAGTGAGTGTGTGAATGTGACTAAATGAGATAGTGAAGAATAAGTGAGAGAATGTGTACATGTAACGGAGAGGGTGAGAGTGAGAAAGTAAGAGAGTGGACGGAAAAGTAAGCAAAAGTAAGAAAGCGTGAGAAAGTGAGGGAGAAGATGATAAAAATAGTGAAAAGTGAGTAAATTAGAACTAGTGAAATTGTGAGATAATGTAAGAGAGAGTTGCTGGAAAGTGAATGGCAGATTGAGAATGACTGGCCTATTCTCTGTGTGTAAATTTTTGAGAAAGAGAAATAAAATCAACAAGAGTGAGTGAGCTAGTGGGCAAAAATGAGTGAAATTTTAAAACGAAGGAATTCAGTGGCAATATATATGAACAAAAGTGAGAAAGTGAGATAGGGGGATGAGTAAGTAAAGTTAGCAAACGTAAAAAGTGAGCAAGAGTGAGTGAGAAATAAGAACACATAATAAAAACGTGTGTGAGGAAAAATAACAAACCTGGGAGACTGGGAGTGTGAGCCAGAATGAGAATGAGAATAGGAAAGTCTCAAAGTGAGCAAAGTGAGCAAAAAAGTGAGAAAATGAGAAATAAGGTAAGAGAAAGGTGGAAATAGTGTGCTAGTCTGGTTTCTGGCAATGGCCGCTCTAAAAGGTTAAAGACAGTGAGTGAGAGAGGAAATAACGGAGAGAGAGAGAGAGAGAGAGAGAGAGAGAGAGAGGCATGAAAGGAGAGTCCATTCTTAATTGGGTCTATGGAGAAGAACGGAAGCAAGAAGGAAGAAGGAGACGAAAAGGAGGAAGATGGAGAAGAGGAGCAGGAGGAAGAGTTTGGAGGAGACAAAGGAGGAACAGAAAGAAAAAAAAGAAGTAAGGGAAGAAAAAGGAGGTTGAAGAGACTTGAGAGGAGGAGAAGAGAAGGAAGGAAGGAAGACAGGAAGAAGGGGAAGAATGAGAATGAATGTGAGACAAACATTGTGTAAGTGTTGTCTGTAATTTATTTCTAATGTGTTTGGTTCTTGTATTACAGATCCATGTAAACACACACATGAAGATCACCTTTCAAGTCTCACGCACGTATATACACTTAACAAGGACATCACACACACACACACACACACACACACACACACACACACACACACACACACACACACACACACGGACACAAGTAAAGCACAGTAATACATAGACATACATCACAAAACACTGATCTTCCTCAGAGCCGACTAGCATGTCATAAAAACACCTCCACTAATACCTTTGCACCAATCGTATGTAAAAACAACACAATAATGTATTCAGTATAGACGGTGCATATCATGGCCAATGTCGCGATATGTCCAGATGTATAACACCATCTGTTACCAACACACCAACCTTGGAAGTAGAAAAAAAAAACTGCTCTGGCATGTTCAAGTGGTGCCATGTAATGTTCTGTCACCCCTAGCAGTACTTGTGGGTCCTAGGGAATAGACTCTAATCTATGCCGAGAACAATACTCATAAAAACATTATGAAGTACTGCCCACATTCCCCCACGACTCTCTCTCTCTCTCATCGTCGTCTCCTCGCCCCTGCCCTCAGTCTTCATATATAATTCATTTATCTCTTTTTCTCTTCTTTATCCGTGTCTTTTCTTCACATGTCACCAATAATCACTTATTCCCTTTACCGTTGTTCATCAGCTATTTTCATTTATTTACCTATGACATTCGTTTACATTTGTTTTATTTCCTCATTTTGAGTTTCCTTTATCATGCGTTTTCTTTGTTTCCTTTATTACACTTCAATTATTACTTTTTTTTATTACTTTCTGTGCATTTTTATCGTCTAAGGTTTCGTCTCCTTCTCTTTATTTTTTATAATTACCTGCGCTTTACGTTTCAGTTATGTTTTCTTTTTTGGTCGTATGTTTGTCATTATTACTTTTAGTTTCTCTCTGTTTCTGTCTGTCTGTCTGTCTGTCTGTCTCTGTCTCTGTCTCTGTCTGTCTGTCTGTCTCTGTCTGTGTCTGTCTGTCTGTCTGTCTGTCTCTCTCTCTCTCTCTCTCTCTCTCTCTCTCTCTCTCTCTCTCTCTCTCCACGGTCTGCTACAGTGTGGTCAATCCGCAGCAACAGACACTGATAACACTTATCTAGCGCTAAATAAGGTCATTATACTCTGTTCACTTTAACTTGGCCTAAAATTACCATCTCTCCATCTTGAATAATGGGCTGTAGCCATAGATTAATGCTGGAATATGATGCTAGTCACGAAAAAGTGCTTTGGAAAGGATGTAGAGTCGTAGTATTGTCTCCTGCCACTGAGCTACGTGAAATAAGCTGCAAAAGGACGAAAATCTGGGCCAAGTTAAGGTGAATGGAGTATAGCGGAGAGAAAAACAGGAGAGGAGAGAGAACTTTTGATGCTTCCTGTATCAACCCTGACCTACACCCTCCATGTGTATTACAGTTTTGTGCTTATTAAGGTGTACACGACTTTGAAGACGTACACAGCTACTTTGCATACGTAATGTACACAGCTACTTTGCATACATACACAGCTACTTACTTTGGATACGTACACAACTACTGTTCTGGATACGTACACAGCTACTTTGAATACGTACACAACTACTTTGGATACGTACACAGCTACTTTAGATACGTACACAGCTACATACTCTGGATACGTACACAACTACTTACTCTGGATACGTACACAGCTACTTTGAATACTTACACAACTACTTTGGATACGTACACAACTACTTGCTTTGGATACGTACACAAATACTCTGCATACCTATACAGCTACTTTGGATACGTACATAACTAGTATGGATACGTACACAACTACTTTCGATATGTACACAGCTACTTTGGATACGTACACAGCTACTTTGGATACGTACACAACTACTTTGGATACGTACACAACTACTTTGGATACGTACACAACTACTCTGGATACGTACACAACTACTTTGGATACGTACACAACTACTTTGGATACGTACACAACTACTCTGGATACGTACACAACTACTCTGGATACGTACACAACTACTTTGGATACGTACACAACTACTTTGGATACGTACACAACTACTCTGGATACGTACACAACTACTCTGGATACGTACAAAACTACTTTGGATACGTACGCAGCTGATTACTTTGAATACGTACACAACTTCTTGGATACGTACACAACTACTTTGGATACGTACACAACTACTTACTTTGGATACGTACACAACTACATACTTTGGATACTTACAGAGCTACTTACCTTGGATACGTACACAACTGCTTACTCTGGATACGTACACAGCTGCTTACTTTGGATACGTACACAACTACTTACTTTGGATACGTACACAACTATTTACTTTGGATACGTACACAACTATTTACTTTGGATACGTACACAACTGCCTACTTTGGATACGTACACAGCTACTTTGGATACGTACACTACTTACTCTGGATACGTACACAACAACTTACTTTGGATACGTACACAACAACTTACTCTGGATACGTACACAACTACTTACTTTGGATACGTACACAACTACTTACTTTGGATACGTACACAACTACTTACTTTGGATACGTACACACTTCAGGCGATGTTGTGCCTGCAGTTCCTTTATGTAAAAAGAATAACATAATTATTCAGTTTTTCGTTTTAAAAATATGGAATTGAAGATAAATCTTTAGGACAACTTGTATAACTAGAGCGATAAATAGATGGACAGATAGATGAGTAGATAGATATGTAGGTAGATATACAGACAGACAGATCAGCCACTACGTCCAGAATTCACCACGCACCAATATATATTAATTCTCTCCCTCTTTCATTTCTCACTCTCTTCATCCTTCCTGCCATTCTACTCTCCCTTCCTCTACCCTGCCTTTCCTGTTCTCTGCCCCATCATTCTAAATTCATCACAGACGTTATAGATTAATCTCTCTCTCTCTCTCTCTCTCTCTCTCTCTCTCTCTCTCTCTCTCTCTCGATGACAGTTGCAATACGGCTGGTGGCACATGCTTGCAACATAGTACTGCATGGCACATGATGGGGCAGCAGTGAAGGTGTAGTGAGTGCTGCATAGAACGAGTGACTAGATATGTGTAGGTAGGCTGCCACGGCACACAGCAACACACTACAACACAGCAACACTGCAACACTACAACACACACCAACACACACCAACACACTGCAGCACACTGCAACACACTGCAACACAGCAACACACAGCAGCACACTGCAACACAGCAACACACAGCAGCACACTGCAACGCAGCAACACACTGCAACACAGCAACACACAGCAGCACACTGCAACGCAGCAACACACTGCAACACTGCAACACAGCAACACACAGCAGCACACTGCAACACACTGCAACGCAGCAACATACTGCAACACAGCAACACACTGCAACACATAGCAACACAACACACTGCAACACATAGCAACAAAGCAACACACTGCAGTACACAGCAACACACTGCAACATACTGCTACACACAGCAACACTCTGCAACACACAGCAACACTGCAACACACAGTAACACTGCAACACACAGCAGCTCACAGCAACACACGGCAACACTCAGTAACACACTGCAACACACATCAACACACTGCAACACACATCAACACACTGCAACGCACAGCAACACACTGCAGCACACAGCAACGCACTGCAGCACACAGCAACACAACACACAGCAGCACAGCGCAACACACAACATACTGCAACACACAGCAACACAGCAACACAGTGCAGCCAAGACACACTGCTACAAACAGAACCAAGGTTTTACAGGGGGTTGATGTCTGCAGGTGAACTGCCACGGCACACAGCAATACACTGCAACACACAGCAGCCATGACACACTGCTACAAACACAGCCAAGGTTTTACAGTGGGTAGATATCCGTAGGTAAACTGCCATGGCACACAGCAACACAGCTACACACAGCAACACACAGCAACACACAGCAGCCATGACACGCTGCTACAGACACAGCCAAGGTTTCACAATGTCACCCAGGATTGCCTTCTGGTGGGTTGAGGAGGCTCCCTAACACCTTTCCCTAGGTGATTTGTTTTATTACACCTTACTGTCCTATTGTGTGTTGTATAAGGCTGTCTAATATCGCCATTCTCGGCATAAATAACGCACTAAACGATATTAACCAGCCATATCTTAAAATAAATCTCTAAAGAAGAGGTGTTAGGGAGCTTCCTTACCCGACGAGAATACGGACCCTAGACTCGATTGTAAGGCCATCATAAACCTAGGCAGGTATTCCCGCCAGGTAAGGAGGCTCCCTGGCACCTCTTCCTAAGCGATTTATATTTGGATTTGAGTGGTTAAAATATTTTATGCTTTATATATGCCGAATATGGCGATAAAAAGGATTTACTTATTACACAAAAGGGCAGTAATGTGTAATAAGCAAAATAAATCTCTCAGGAGAAGGTGCTAGGGCGCTTCCTTACGCGTCGAGAATACGGGTCCTAATCTCAGTCTTTAAGGTGTAATGCATGTGGTGGGGAGGACTGCTGGGCCTCAGGGAGTGGACTGATGAATAAGAAATGTAAACAGTAAAACTACTGGTGGTGTGAATATTTCGCTGTGTATGTAACCTTGCTGTTTCTTCCCTCAGGTAGGAGGCTGACCCTTGCCTGTGTGTGGTGAGTGTTGAGGGCCAGGGTTGTTATTGTTTTTATCAGCTGGTTTTGTACTGCTGTTATTATTATTATTATTATTATTATTATTATTATTATTATTATTATTTTTACTATGATGATGATCATCGTGATGATGATCATGGGTACTTGTGTAGGGTAAGTAATCAATAATAAGACTGCCGTCTGGAATGTCCAGACTTTGGTTGGGGATGTTGCCCGTGTCCTTCTGTACCAAACACTGTTCTGAAACTACTGACAACAAAAGCCCGTCTCTGGCTACACTACCCACTCCCAGTCGGGGATACTGATCACAGATCGGGGTCTAAACTACCCCTGGATCTCCCTGTCATGGAGAGGCACCCTCTTGGGAAAATTAAAACCTCAGGTTTGGTACATTATGTTTGGCAGCAAAGATGAGGACTGAAAATTACTGTGCCTCTTGGTATGGGAAAGCCTTGTTTCCTTACACAGACAGACAGAGGACAATAAGCCCGTCTCCAGCTACACTCCCGAGAGGTGTACCCTCTTAGAGAGCTGGGCCGCATTAGGGGGATTATGCTGTACAGTTGTGGTGGCCGATTGTGAAGATGGATATTGCCAGGCTTGAGAGAGTCCAGGCAGGGGTTAATAAACTAATGCCATCCATCAGGCACATGGGATACCACAGAACGCTGCACACACTGGGCCTGCTTTGGTTTGGCACTAGGCATTTGTGCGGACAACTCACACAAGATTTCAAAGTCCTGCATGGACTGGAAAACCTGGGCTACCAATACGTTGATGTGTTTGGTTTAAGCACCAACTCGACGATGAATCACGGCTGGAACTTAACCTGAAGCGCTGGCGCCATAATGCATTAGGTAATATCTTCAGGTACAAGATCTAATAGTAACCAGCAGAGGTAGTTGACATTTCCTCCACACACCAGGTCAAAAGTAGCTGAGATAAAGTTTTGTCAGGCCGAATTTAGTGGTGGCTTGAATCAGACTTTCCTGAAAAATTTCCCAGCTCGGCCTGTTTCCTCCAGGTTAGGTGCTTTTCCTTGTCCATGCCCTTTCTGTGTGTGGGAGAGGTGGGTGGGGAGAGCCTTCACTTTTATCTGTGTTAAAGCAGCAACGTGTACTAAGCAGTTTTATATGGTTCAGGAACATTTGGGATCCTACCTCTCTCTCTCTCTCTCTCTCTCTCTCTCTCTCTCTCTCTCATCAGGAGTCTGGGTTAGGGTGACCATCCTCTCTCGTTCCTGAGTGGCAAAAAGTGAGATACACACTCCAACTTCTCTCTCATTTAAACTCTCAAGCTTTATTTGATTGGAGCGCCTTAACCCACTAAATCACCGGGTGTCATGTGACGATATGGTTACCACCCAGTGTAGTAAATGTTTTCCTGAGTTACTGTGGCTCGTTAGCTTAAGGTAGGACTACATCGAGCATGTGGATGGTGGACGCCTAACCTTCCTAATAATAGTTGACGTGACACTATCTATGTATATACCTAGGCTGCTTCCCCCAAGGAAAGGGAGGTAGCCGAGACAGGACGACACACTCCCCATTTACTCATTCATTCAAACACATACATTCGCATCTTAGCCCCAAAGGGGAGAACGGACAGATCCTCACTGCACCACACCACACAAGGGTCAACTGTGCAATGCAATCAGTGACATCCGCAGCAGGGCCCGACAGCAGAACTGGTTTATCCCTGCCACATCATAACAGACCCATCCCCTTACCCGCACCTGACCTGACTAGCTGATCAGACCAAATGCGGGAGAATATCCCCTCAGGGCTGCGTCATCACTTATTCATTCACAATTTCTCTCATTTATTTCTCTCACGCACAGCCACTCTTCCTTGCTCAACAGACATCCCTCTTGCATCCAGCGCTCTCTTCACACTGTCCATCCATCCTATTCGTGGTCTTGCTTTCAGCCTTACACCTCTCACATCAGATCCAGTTATCTTTTTCACCAATCGCTCATTATCCATTCTTTCCATATGCCCAAACCATCGCAACACCCTCTGCTCAACTCTACCAGCCATCTCCTGAACAACTCCAGTTCTCCTTCGCACTTCATCATTTCGCACTCGATCCATACGCGTCACTCCACACATATTCCTCAGACACCTCATCTCCATTACATTCAAACTTTTCCTCTCTGCTACACCCATATTCCATGTTTCAGCCCCATATAACGCAGTCGGTACCACAACACCCTCATACAGCCTTCTCTTTACATCCATTCTAAGCGAATGACATCTAAACACTTTTTTCATTCCTCCCAGCACCTTTCCAACTTCATTTATTCTAAACTTCTGCATCTATTCTTCCATCCACAGCAACATGTGACCCTAGATATTTAAAACACTCTACCTCCTCAAGCAACTCGCCATTCAAAACTATATTCATCCTCCTACCATCTATCAACCTCGTACACTTCATCACTTTACTCTTATTCTCATTTACTTTCAATTTCCTCCTTTCACACACCCTTCCAAACTCCTCTACCAACTGTCTCAGTCTCTCCTCTGAATCAGTCACCAGTGCAGTATCATCTGCAAACAGCAGCTGCCTCAGATTCCACTCTCCACCATCAACATTCACCAGACTCAGACCTCCACCTAAAACTCTTGCATTCACCTCCCTTACAACACCATCCATGTAAATATTAAACAACCAAGGCGACATCACACATCCCTGTCGCAGCCCCACTCTCACGGGAAACCAATCACTAACAGGATTTCCCACTCTTACACACGCTTTACTATTTACATAAAAACTTTTCACCCCTTTTA
Organism: Coenobita brevimanus; assembly: GCF_032717465.1. Classification (NCBI taxonomy): domain Eukaryota; kingdom Metazoa; phylum Arthropoda; class Malacostraca; order Decapoda; family Coenobitidae; genus Coenobita; species Coenobita brevimanus. The sequence continues at coordinate 44,849,914 of NC_137021.1, forward strand.
GTAACCTACCATCAAGTCCATACAATCTTAAAACAGTCCACAAACGTAACACGTTTCAGTAATAATAATAATAATAATAATAATAATAATAATAACACATAATAATAATAATAATAATAATAATAATAATAATAATAGGCTGAGATTAATATCAACGTGGTAATGACGACGATAACAATAGTTGCGATATTGCTATATGTTAATACTGTACCTAATAACTATATCAACAGCAACCACTTCCAAGATAAGATTACATGACAATATTGTTGTGGCCTCTAGAATAATATATGCCAACCACTGCAAATATAAAAAAATGATAAAAATAGCAATTGCGGCAAATGTTAATTTCCACAACAACAGAGAGGTGAACTGCGCCACCTGATTTGCATACGATATTTAAATATCAATCCTTTTACTGGAATTATTTGTGTGGTTGAGATTTTATGTTTCTGTGTCTGACTCTGGGCATAGGCTTCAGAACCCGTTCCCTGAGGCCCAGCAGTCCTTCTGCGTATCATACACCTCCACATGTCACCACTTCGGAGCTAACACCCACCGTCCATACTGAGTACATGCTAGGGCTGTCTCATATAGGACAGGTGTACTGGTATTAGCGGAGGTGTTTTTACATGTCGGTGGGGCTTTGGCAGATCAGTAGAGTCTTCCTTAACGAAATTCATATCCGTTAAACTAGTTCCCATGCCAGCCGGGATTCGAACCTGCGTCCATTGGGATAGTAGAATGATTCTATTGACGCACACATTTGTATGTAGAGCATCGTCACACACTTGTACAGTACCTCAAAAAAGTATCAGAACAACTATGTGGTAAACAAACTGAAAAACCAACGATGTGATCCGAAAACACACCTGAGGTGAACGTATGATTTCAAAACTATCTGCCCCTAAGTACGGATACTTTCTTGAGGCACTGTACATAACTGTTTTCCGTTTCGTCTGAAGAAAATGTATAACAGGTGAAACACATTGAAGATAGTGCGTGTTTCAGATGGTTCCATTTTTCCGCTATGTATTGGTCACACTTTGGGAAGGTCATTGTGTGTCTGTCTGTACTTAAAACTGTGTACAGATTCTTGAACAAAATTTACTGTACAGTGTTTGTATCAATTACATTCACAAGCATGTGTATTAAATGTATTGTGTATGTGGCGTATTTGCGTAGACATACACATCTCTTACATATTTACATAAACAACCCCTACCCCCACAAGCACCACGACTACCATCACAAATACAATTACCAGTGCCACCATAACTACCACCAGCACCACAACTACTACCACCAGCACCACTACTACTACCACAAGCACCACTACCACTACCACAAGCACCACTATTACTACCACCAGTACCTAGCACAACCACTATCACCACGACTACCACAATTAACACCACTGCCACAACAGCCACCGACATCCTTACCTAACCCCTCTCTCACGTCTTCTCTAATTAACTCTCTCTCTCTCTCTCTCTCTCTCTCAGGTGCTAAGTCCACACCTGCCCTTAATTAAGAGGGGCCAGGTGAGCCAGACAGGTAGAAAGAGGAAGTACTCGCTCTGAAGTTCCCGCTAATTTGCTTAATATTTTATTGAGCTCTACTTCGTTTTTTGTTTGATTCTCTCTCTCTCTCTCTCTTTCTCTCCGTCACACACACACACACACACACACACACACACACACACACACACACACACACACACACACAGTTTTCAATAATCCCCTCCCCCTCCCCCACCTGTTATGTATATGCTAATGGCAAAGACAGCTGCCATGAGTAAGGCAGGGGAGGGGAGGGGAAATGCAGGGAGGAAAGGAGAGGGGACGGGAGGGGAGGGAGCGAGAGGAGGGGAGAATAGAGAAGGAAAGAGACTGAGGGAAGAAACTGAAGGAGGAAGAGGGAGGGGGCAAGAGACAGGTTGATGTAGGATTTAGAGGGGATGGGGTGAGGGGAAGAGGGATGGGAGGAAGGAAGTGGAGGGGGAGGGGGGTAGGAAATAAGAAAAGGAGAATAGAGGCAATGGAGGAATAAAGGGAGAGGGGAAGGGAGGAAAGACGAGAATACTCGGTTGGAGGACGGAAGGAAGGAAGAGGGGAGGGACGATGAAGGGAAGGGAGGAAAGGTGAAGGGGGCAGGGGAAGGGGAGAAAGAAAGGAGGAAGGGAACGTGGAAAGGTCTGGGAGAAAGAGAAGGAAGGAGGAGGGGAAATAGGAGGAACTGGAGAAAAATGAGATACAGGAATGCTTGGAATGAAGGAAGGATGGGGAGATGGGGAAGAGGGGAGGGGGAATGGAAGGTCGAAGTCGAAAAGGTGTGGAGGAGGAGGAGGAGAAGGGGGGATGGGAAAGAAGAATGGAGAGGGATGAGGGAGGAAGGGAACAGAGGTATGAGAAGGGAAGGGAAGGGCGGGAGAGGGAAGGGGAAGATGGCTATATAGAATGGAGAGCAGAAGGAAGAAAGAGGAGGGGAAGAGTGGACAGGGAAGAGAGAGGAGGACGGGAGAGAAGGAAGAATGTGTAGAACGAGAGAGGAGCGAGATGGAGTGTGGAGATAGAAGAGGTGAGATGATTAGAGAGGTGTGAGAGGGGTGAGAGAGAGAGAGAGAGAGAGAGAGAGAGAGAGAGAGAGAGAGAGACGACAGGTAAATAGACAGCTGCATTGAGAGGAAGCTAGATTAACTGATAAATAAATAGATAAGCAGACAGATACTCACCCAGAGAGAGACAGACAGACAGACAGATAGACAGAGACAGACAGACAGACAGACAGATTTAATCATACACCGCTCATACATTCTGCCATACATACTGACATAATTTATTTACACTGTTAATCCAATATATATATATAAATTATTGCACAGTTCTCAGGAATAACGGAAAACACTTGGCCTTAAGGGAATGGGAGAGGGAGGGGAAAATATGACGGAGAGAGAGAATGTGAGAGTGATAGACAAGTGTGTGTGTGTGTGTGTGTGTGTGTGTGTGTGTGTGTGTGTGACCCAACCCCTCTCAAATATTCTACCCAGATGAAACTGTAAAAAAGTAGAAGGGTAAAAACTAGACAAGCTGAGAGAGAGAGAGAGAGAGAGAGAGAGTGTGTTTCCTGCGTATGTTTTTGTTTGCCATGGTAAGCTTGAGTACGCTCGTGTGTGTATATGTTTAAATGTATGGTTAAATTATATTATGTATGTTTTATACGTATGGTTGCATCAGTGTGTATACTTCTGTATGTATGTTTGTATATATTCAAGTATGTTTATATGTGTGTATATATGTTACCTTAGGACTTCTGTAAACGAAACATTGACTCCCCACATTTTGAGATTGTGTATTAAAAGAAAAAAATGAAATATATACAGAAAGAAACTGACAACAAAAATAAAGAATATGGAACAACACTTCTTTTCTGTTCTTACTCAAAAAATTATTTAGGGATTGCAGTCGCCATTTTGGTATTTGTAAGCCAATAAGAACGTTTAAGTTTTATGACGTCACAACGATCACCAATGAGAAGGCTGATGTTCTATGACGTCACAACGATCACAATGAGAAGGCTGATGTTCTATGACGTCACAGCGATCACCAGTGAGAAGGCTGATATTCTATTTCGTCACAGCGGTCACCAATGAGAAGGGTGCAATTTTATGACGTCACAGTGATCACCAATGAGTGGTGAAAATGACATTTTATGACGTCACAGCGATTGCCGATGAGAAGAGTGAAATTTTATGAGGTCACAGGGATTGCCATTGTTATATCTGGATTTAACTCCTTGGGTGCTGCAGGCATCTGAGAAGAATGGGTCGACAGACTGCTACAAGCCTCTTAGAGGCTCTTAACAATTGTAACGGAAAATAGTCGCACCAGGGCATGACTTAGCTCAGAGCTCTCAGCAGCCTAGTGGTTAAATGACGTTACACCGAGCACATCAGTCCAGTGAGTAATGTGTGCTTATTTACAAATGAGAGAGAGAGAGAGAGCAACGAATGGTGACAAAATTAATGACAACCCCGACTGAAGACAAAGCCATACAGGAAATGGTTAGAAAATCCAATGCTGTGCAGTCAGTCAAAACACTGGCTGCGGGGCATCTGAGTCAAGTATACTGTTTAATAGTTTTAAAGGACGTGGTAATATGACACATGATAAGTACTTCATGATACACCAGTGAAATTACACATGATAAGTACTTCATGATAGACCAGTGAAATTACACATGATAAGTACTTCATGATACACCAGTGAAATTACACATGATAAGTACTTCATGATAGACCAGTGAAATTACACATGATAAGTACTTCATGATAGACCAGTGAAATTACACATGATAAGTACTTCATGATAGACCAGTGAAATTACACATGATAAGTACTTCATGATAGACCAGTGAAATTACACATGATAAGTACTTCATGATAGACCAGTGAAATTACACATGATAAGTACTTCTTGATAGACCAGTGAAATTACACATGATAAGTACCTCATGATAGACCAGTGAAATTACACATGATAAGTACTTCATGATAGACCAGTGAAATTACACATGATAAGTACTTCATGATAGACCAGTGAAATTACACATGATAAGTACTTCATGATAGACCAGTGAAATTACACATGATAAGTACTTCATGATAGACCAGTGAAATTACACATGATAAGTACTTCATGATAGACCAGTGAAATTACACATGATAAGTACTTCATGATAGACCAGTGAAATTACACATGATAAGTACTTCATGATAGACCAGTGAAATTACACATGATAAGTACTTCTTGATAGACCAGTGAAATTACACTAGAGGTAATGACAAGATTTTTGCCCAGTGTTTCCCGTCAGATGAAACAAAGTATTTCTTCGTTGTAGAGTTGCAACGTGGTCGAATAAATTGCCTTGGAATGTAGTAGAATGTGAGACGGTAATGACATTTAAGACTCGCTTGAGTACGGACCAAACTTCTAATCCCCAGCTAGCCAAGTTCTTAGCTGAATAATTTAAATAAAAGATTGACTTATCCTTTTCTCCACACCACCGAAAACAGACCAACAGAACACCGCGTAACAGGTAATAGCACATTGCCTTTACTGATTAGGTTCATCCGTTCTCATAATATTTCCATAATATTCTTCAGTAGTGCATGGTGGTTCTCACTTATTCCTGCCGGCTTTGGCTGGAGGGTCTGGTGGTGGTGGGGGTCTTCCTGCTTGTCTGTCCTTCTCTCCGACCCAAAGACTAGTTACCAAAGTTGTAGTCAACCCTATAGAAACAGTCTTGAAAGGACCATACATTGTTCTCCTTTGTACTCCACGCCTCTCCTCTTCATCACTCCTCTGCCTGCCTCCCCTACTTCCTCTCTCCAGCTCCTGTCCCACTTTTCCTTTCTTTTTCCTTCCCTGTACCTCGCTTCCACACTCCATGGCTCTCCATTCCTGCCTGCTTCCCTCCACCCCTGCTTTTCGACATTTGTCTATAACTGATAGACTCGATTTATTAGTTACAACCTTCCTTATACCAAACAGCCACGACGGGACCAACATGTTTGTTGATGTTTGCTCTCCTTTGTACTCCTTTGTATTCCGTCTCTTTCTCTATATTATTCCCTCCTCCCTCCTTATCTCCTACTTCCCAGCTCCCTGTCTTTCTCTTTATGCAATCATTCCTTCTCTCTCCTTCTCCCTCCCTTCTTCTCTCCCTGCCTGTTTCTCTCCCTTCCTCCTTCTCCCATAAGTTTCCTGACTTCGCTACCTGTCCCGCCCACGCTCCCTCCCCTCCATGCCTCTTTTCACCTTCTGGCTCTCTGATTCTCTCCCTTCCTCCCTCCCTCCCTCCTCTCCATGCCTCTTTTCACCTTCTGACTCTCTGATTCTCTCCCTCCCTCCTCTCCATGCCTCTTTTCACCTTCTGGCTCTCTGATTCTCTCCCTCCCTCCCTCCCTCCTCTCCATGCCTCTTCTCACCTTCTGGCTCTCTGCTTCCCTCCCTCCCTCTCTCCCTCCCTCTCCCTCTTTCTCTCCATGCATCGCCTCACTTCCTGCCTCCCTGCCGTCACATTACTGTCACTGTCTACCATTTGCTATGATTGAATGGCTGCCTGTGTGTGTGTGTGTGTGTGTGTGTGTGTGTGTGTGTGTGTGTGTGTGTGTGTGTGCGCGTGTGCGTGTGCGTGCGTGTGCGTGTGTGTGCGCGCGCGCCCCTCTCTCTTTCTTATTTGCTCTCTTCATCATGTAATTTCTCACAACCTCCATCACACCTAGGGTGTATGGTATGTAGGAGGACTACTGGGCCTTGGGAGCAGGCTGTGAAGCCTATGCCCAGAGTCGGACATACATAAAAAAAAAAAATCATTCCTTCTTCCTTTCGTTTTTCCTTCCTGTCTTGCTCATATTTTCATACTTTTTTTTTTTTTTTTTGCCTTCCTTCTTTCATTCATTCCTTTTGTAATTCCATCCTTTCTTGCTTTTTTTTTTCACATTTTTTCATTTCCTTCCTGTCTGCTTACCTCTTTAGTTCCTTTTTTCCTTCACAACATATTAAACATTATTACAGATTTTTCGCTTGATGTTTTTGTCTTCGATTTTCCTTTGTTTTTCATTCCTTGTTGCACGTTCTGTCCTACAATCTTTCCTTCTTTCCCTCCTTATTACTCAAGTACTTATATTCATCTTTCATTCCTTCTTTATTTGTTTTTCTGTGTGTGTGTGTGTGTGTGTGTGTGTGTGTCTGTGTGTGTGTGTGTGTCTAGGTAAGTACTGTATATATCAAGATGTATTTATGTCCTCTCTCTCTCTCTCTCTCTCTCTCTCTCCTAGGGTAGCTGAGTTACTCTGATCATTAAAGCTGAGAGAGAGAGAGAGGGGGGGGGGCTTCTAATAGCCTACCCACAAGGTCTTTTAAAGAGTGTGGTGGATATGAACATGTCGTTGACACGAACACAACAGTGACAAAATAATACAGTGGTGTTTTGGCCACCTGTATGGAGTGATAGGACAGGCTCTCTCTCTCTCTCTCTCTCTCTCTCTCTCTCTCTCTCTCTCTCTCTCTCTCAGCAATACCGCTCTCATGAATTTTTGTAAATATAAACTGCAGTAGGCCTATAGCCCAAACAGTTTAATAAATACTTAAACAGTATATTATACGTACAAACACAGGCTTAATTGAAAGGTAATTTGGAATATAATTGGTTGCTATGAGAGAGAGAGAGAGAGAGAGAGAGAGAGAGAGAGAGAGAGAGAATTGTGTTAATAACAGGGTAGGTGATGGTGGTGGTGGTGGTGGTGGTATGTCACACACACACACACACACACACACACACACACACACACACACACACACACACACACACACACACACTGAAGCATAATACTTACTCTCGTGAGGGCATAATAATAATAATAATAATAATAATAATAATAATAATAATCTATCTGTCTATCTATTGCCAGACGCCTCAATCCCGTTTGGGGTGGCCACAAACAAATCGCCTCCACGTCGCCCTGTCCCCCGCCATTTCACTGCCCTGCTCCCAACTCACGCCCCCCTCTCTCATATACCTCTCCACCCCATCCCTCCATCTCATCCTCGGCCTCCCCCTCCCTCTTCCCGTCTCCACCTCACTCACATACACTCTCTTCGTCAGTCTTTCACCCTTCATCCTCTCCACATGGCCAAACCACCTCAGTGTGTTCCTCATAACGCTTCATATCACATCCACATCCACACCACAACGCTCCTTTATATCCTCATTCGTCAGCCTGTCTCTCCATGTGACTCCACAGGCTCCTTTTAAATAACTCATTTCCATTGCTCTCACTCTTGACTTGTGTCCTTCCAACAACGTCCAAGCTTCACTTCCGTACGTTAGAGTTGGTATCACAATACTGTCATGTAGTAACTTTTTCACTTCCATGCTCTCTTCCCTATTTCTTATCACTGCTTTCAAGGAACCAGCAACCTTTCTTCCCTGCCGTACCCTTTCAAGCACTTCACCCTCCAAACCTCCATCCTTACTCATCACACTACCCAAGTACTTAAACGTACTCACATTTTCCAATTCCTCACCATCCAACCTCGCTGTACATTCACTGACTTCAGCTCTCTGAAAGACCATCACTTTACTCTTCCCTACATTCACCTTTAGATTCCGTTTCTTACACACTCTCCCAAACTCATCCACCAAGCCCTGCAGCTCCCCTTCGTCTTTACTCAACAACACAGTATCATCTGCAAACAACAGTACAGGGAGTTTCCAAACACTATCCTCTCTCACCAGGGCCACTCCAACATCCACTACCCTACCTTGTACCTCTTTTATTACCCCATCCATGTACAGATTGAACAACCATGGAGACATGACACATCCCTGTTTCAACCCAACTTTCAAAGGGAAAAATTCACTTAGTTCACCATCCACACGCATTGCAGCCTTCGCACCATCGTACATACTCTTCACAGCATTCAACAACTTCCCATCTACTCATTATAATCTTAACACTTTCCACAATCCTTGTCTATCCACCCTGTCATATGATTTCTCCAAATCCATGAAAGCCGCATACAACTTCTTTCCCTTCTCTAGAAACTTTTCCACTAAAGATCTAAGAATGAATATCTGATCTACACAACCTCTTCCCTTCCTAAAGCCTCTCTGTTCTTCTCCAACTAATTTCTCTGTTCTTTCTCTAACTCTGTCAATAAGTATCCTACCATACACTTTTCCTATTACACTAAGAAGACAAATGCCCCTATGATTACCACACACTTCTTTTTCCCCTTTTCCTTTGTACAAGGGAATAATTATACCTGACTTCCAATCCTCCGGGACTCTACCTTCCTCCCAGGCCAATCTGCACATCTTCCACATCCATTCTACTACTAACTCTCCCCCATGCTTCAGCATTTCACCACACACTGGGACTTTCTTCACTGCTTCCACAACTTCTGTTCTACTGATTTCTTCCTGTCTTCTCACCTCCCTCCTTCTCCCAGCCATTCCCCAGCCACTTATACTCGCATTATTTCCATCCTCTATGTTCAACAATTCCTTAAAGTGTTCTCTCCATCTGCTCACTTTTTCTCCCTTCTCCACTAGTAATCTACCATTTTTATCTTTCACTCCCCTGCTAACTTCACTTCCACCCTGTCTTACTCTTTTCACCTCTTTCCAGAACATTTTCTTACAGTCCCTCCATTTTACACTCAAATTCCTTCCAAATTCCTCATCCACTCTCTTCTTACTCTCTCTTACTAATCTTTTCACCTCTTTCTTTCTACATATAACTCTCTCTTCCGCCTCTCAACTTCTTCCACGCCCCTATTTCTCATCCATTCATTGTATGCTTTCTTCTTTTGTGCCACAGCCCGTTTCACCTCTTCAGTCCACCACGCTGTTCCTTGCACCCCCTTCCGTCTTCTCTTCCTTCCACACACCACATCACATGCTGCACAAATTTCTTCTGTAAATATCCTACACACACCTTCCACGTCTCTCATCTGCTCCAATTCATATTTGCCCAATCGTTCCTCCACTTCTCTCTTATACTCTGCCTTTTTCTCATCCTCTTGTAACCTTTCCACTCTCCTTGCAACTACTCCTTCCTCTCGTCTTTCCCTTCTTCTATTCCTTCATCTTACTTGAATTCTAATTCTGGCCACCACCAAGTAGTGGTCAGAAAGTCCACTCCCCCAACCTCTATAAACTCTTGCATCCATTACACATCTTCGCATCCTTTCATCCACACACACATAATCAATCATTGCCTTCCTTTCATTCAGTTCACCACCCACCCTTCTCATCACTCGCCATGTATACCTGTGGATCATTTTATGCCTGAAGAGGGTACTGGCTATCACCAACCCCCTCCCAGCACAAATGTCCACTAACGCACTCCCATTCTCATCTATCTCAGCAGGCACACCCCACTCACCAACTATTCCATCCACCTTCACATTACCAACTTTACCATTCATATCACCAGTCAAAAACACTCTCTTATTCCTTCCAAACTTTTCTATCTCTAACTTTGTCAATAATAATAGTAATAATAATAATAATAACAATAATAATAATAAAGCCATAGGATACCAAACTGAGATGTCAATAATATTAGGAATGAGTTGGGATTTATAGTGTGGAAAACGTATGCGTATTTTATGCAGAAACTTCCAATGAATTCCAACAATATTGCAGTAAATTCTCTTTCTCTCATTGTCTCTGTCTGTCTGTCTGTCTCTCTGTCTCTCTCTTTCTCTCTCTCTCTCTCTCTCTCTCTCATTCTCTATCCTCCTCTCTCTTTCTCTTTCCTCCTCCTCCTCTCTTTCTTCCTGTCTCCTCCTCCTCCTCCTCCTCCTCTCTCTCTTCCTCTCTCCCCCTCCTCCTCCTCCTCTCTCTCTTCTTCTCTCCTCTTCCTCCTCCTCCTCCTCCTCATCATCATCATCATCATCATCATTTTATAGCCTGCTTGAGTTTTCATCTTACTTTCCTCTTAGAGTAGTGGTTCCCAGCCTTTTTTGTCTCCTTTCCCCTTTTCCAAGCACGTCCTTACCTGTGAACCCCTACAACAAAATAGGTCGGGTTAGCAAAAGTGACAGCAGCTATTTCTGCAACAAATACTTACATTCATATGTCACGCCATGCACTGTAATCCTGCTTAACCTGCATGTTTATGAAATCAGGAGACATTCAGTTCAGCACACTTTATTTTTTTTAAGTAAAATACATAGCAAAATATTGCTTAATACTGTATATATATGTAGGCGAAAACTATCAGTCTCATGTTTACCTTATTTGAACTTTCAAGAAAAGTTATATATTTACGAAATAAAATAAAAAGCGATAAGTCAGCACAAAAACAAACTCATCAGTTTCGCTTGATTTTCAAAGTCAATATCAAAGCTAAATCACTCAGCTATAGCAATGCCATTGCTAAATTAGTAGTGCACTTACTTAAAGAACATTGATATTTTTTTAGACTCCCATAACAAGGTAAATACATCCCTAATATTACCTCTGAGGTAAGAAAAAAAAATTACACAAAAATATCACCACACAACAAACTCGCCAGGATTTTTATTTTGGGTTTTATTAGTTCCAGAAAATGAGCAGTAGTGAATGAAACTTTATACGTGTTGCAGAAATCATCTGTCAACCATATATTCCTCAGTGGGACTTTTGTAGTTGCTTCCGAGCAACCAGTTCATGAAACCGTGGCTCAGTGGCAGCCAATGCACACCGTAAGTCATCTTCCACAGACAGCTTGTTCCTTGACTTTGTTTTTATTGCAATTAATGCAGAAAACCCACTTTCGCACAGGTAGGTTGAAATGAAAGGCAAGAGAACACGAATTGCAAGGTCACTTATTTTTGGATATGATTCCATCGTCGACCACCAAAAGGTAGACAGGGAATTTGACAAGAACACATTCTTAGCTGTTGAATCATGGATAAGCTCAATGAACTCCTCTTGTGCCTATTCTGAAACATCATCCACCTGACATAAGAACGTATTTTTTGCTAATCCTGCATGCCGAGGGCTTAAGTCACGACGGTGCGACTAGGCTACTCCCAGATCCCTTAGGTAAACAAGGAACTGCTGAGAACGCAATTCCACGAACAAATATGTTTAAGTAATTGAATATTTTAATGAACCGTTTTATTACATCCTGGATGTTATGCAAATGCGAAACCATTCAGTGTGTAAAATACAGTTCTATTCCTGGATTTAACCGATGGTACTGTATGAACAAAGAAAACGAATGATGTACAACTTTACAAAAAAGTATCGTTACGAGGTGGTGCTAAAGCCCTTGTCACACATACGCGACTCAAGGCCTGACCGCGGCGGGACTCAAGGTTGTGTCCTAGTTGGCTCCCACGCCTCCCGACTGGCCCCGAATCTAATCTGCTCATGACTGCCTCACGACTGGTCGTGACGTCCTCAAGAACGCGACCAGATCACTAGGCAACTGCGAGGCAACCACAAGGTGACTGCAAGGCGACCACGAGGCGATAGAGCAACGAGTCTTCAAGTTTGAAATTTTAACGGATTTTTGTCAGCCACGACCGCTTAAGAATGCAACACGACTACGTGACGCATTCGGGGAATGCACGACGACCCCCCCCGAGCCTCCCCTGACCCCCCACCGACCCCCCCACGATGGCAAGGGTGGGCTCCTCACGCTTTATACGCCACTCGCTCGCTGGCACACAGTTGCCATATGTGACTGGTGTTGCCAGATCGCCGACCGCACCGGGTTTCCCGCGAAGACTCTTGGCGCACTCTTTGCGCGGTCTGGGATCTGTCCTAGCCCAATCATCGTGTGGTCTGCTTGTGGTCTGCTTGCAATTGTCACGTGGTCGTGAGCCATGATTCCGAATCGCCGACTGGACTGTCAAAATGCATTGCATGGTCGGGTCGGGGTCTGGTTGCGGTCTGATCGTGGTCGGTGACTCGTTACGCAGTCATAACTTTTTTTTTTTTTTGGTCGGTGTCTGCACGCTGACACGCAGCGAATGCATCACGACAAATCCAATTGAGCTAAGACTACTTCAGGACTGACCTACGACACTCCCGACTATGATGCAATTGTGGCCCGACTTCTGGCAAGTCATGAGGCTAGAGGAGTCGTCCCAGTGGCTCGTGACCACCCTTCAGAGTCCAGACTTTGCCAGAGAATCAAGGGACGACCGATGACAAAAGCTGTTACGACTTTGAGTTGCGCCGCGGTCGGGCCTTGAGTCACGTATGTGTGACAGGGGCTTAAACAATATGACAAACGATGATGGTTTAGGAAAAACAGGCAGGGGGCTAGGAAATTGTTGGTACCCCTGCATATCCAACAATGTTGGTTATGCATGGGATACAAGAGGCATTTCCTGTGTTTGGGGTAATAAATGCGTTGACATGAATGTATCAACCCTTCGGAAACAGCCGCCATCGTAGTGTTCTTTACGTATCTATCGGACCCCTGAGTTACGATACTTTTTTGTACACCTGTACCTCCACTGCAGTACTGTATGGTAATGGTCGATGCAAAACTTTCAGTATGTTTTGTTAGCTCTACAATTATTAGTCACACCCAGAAACACTTTTTTTATATTTTTTTTTTATGCGAGGAAGAAGGAACCAAAGGCCATGAGCCCGCAGTAACAGTTCCCTCCAAGAGAAAAACAAAATACAATAGAGAGCCAAATTCAAGATCCGATCATTTTGAGATGCCTGGACACACTGCGTTTGAAAGGCTGGAGATCATAGGCAGCAGGAAATACAGACAGAGGGAGACAGTTCCAGAGTTGACCTGTTGCATAAATGAAAGACTGGGAGTAACGGTTAACTCTTGCATTAGAGAGTTGGACAGAAAAGGGATGAGAGTTTGCTGCCATACGGGTGCTACGCGCCCGTCGTAGAGGTGGAGGAATGCAAGCAGACAGTTCAGAGGAGCAGTGACCATTAAAGTAGCGATAGAAAAGAGATAAAGATGCAACAGTGCGGCGACGAGACAGAGGTTGAAGGGAGTCAGTAAGAGGAGGAGAGTTAATGAGACGAAAAGCCTTTGACTCCACCCTGTTGAGAAGAGCTGTATGAGGGGAGCCTCCCCACACATGAGAGTTGTACACTATACCTTGTTTTAAGTATTGTATAGTCTGAATTTTATACTGGACTGCATGTCTCTTAATTCCAGTAGAATAAAAATGTAAAAATATAGAGAATCCCTATGGATCCCTTGAAATTCTTCCACGGTAGGGAACCACTGTCTTAGATTCTAATTTTGCCGTTAAGGCGTTCCTCCTCCTCCTCCTTCTCCTCCTCCTCCTCCTCCTCCTCCTCCTCCTCCTCCTCCTCTTCCTCCTTGTCTTGTTTTTCTCTTGTTTCTCATATTTCTTGCTTCCCTTCATTCTGTATCCTCCTATTTACTTTTATCTCCTCCTCCTCCTCCTCCCCGTTTTTTGTTCTTTGTTTTTCCTCTCTTGATTTTCTTACCTCCTTTCCCCTGCCTTTCTTCTCCCATGTTCTTTTTTTCTACCTTGTTTTATTTCCTCCTGTTTCTGTCTCCCGTCTTCTCTTTGGCCAGCCTCTCTCCACCTTCATCTCTCCTATACATTCTTTGTTGCTTTCTCTTTATTCATCTTCTTTTCATTTCCTTTTCTGATCACTTTGCTCTCTTCCCACATCTTCATCTTGAGCTCTTTTTTTTTTTCTCATTTCCCTCTTCTTTTTCCCTTTAATATTCTTCTTTCTTAATCTCTTTCCTTTTTTCTCTTCTCCTTTCTTGTTTTTTCCTCCTCGGTTCTTTTCTTCCTTTTCCCTCCATACCTCTCTTATCCCTGATCTTTCTCGTTATATCTCTCTTCGTTCTCCTTATTCATCCCCCCCCCCCACCCGCTGTCCTAATTCTCTCTCTCTCTCTCTCTCTCTCTCTCTCTCACACACACACACACACACACACACACACACACACACACACACACACACACACACACACACACAGGTATGTTCCAAGAAGAAAAAGCTCGCAGACAAAGCAACTGGAAGTCTTATGTTTGTCAGCTCGCTTACAGCCTCGCTTCTGAGAATGTTGTTAGAGAGAGAGAGAGAGAGAGAGAGAGCATTGTTTTAATAGGCAGCATCACAAGGGAGGTAGTGTGGTATATAATAGAGAGAGAGAGAGAGAGAGAGAGAGAGAGAGCATTGTTTTACTAGGCAGCATCACAAGGGAGGTAGTGTGGTGTATTATAAAGAGAGAGAGAGAGAGAGAGAGAGAGTGTACATTGTTTTACTAGGCAGCATCACAAGGGAGGTAGTGTGGTGTATTATAGAGAGAGAGAGAGAGTCCATTGTTTTAATAGGCAGCATCACAAGGGAGGTAGTGTGGTATAAAGTAAGGCAGAGTGAAGCATAGGATTGCTGATATACCCAAGGGAATGCAAGATGGTCTCCACACAGCCGCACTACAATGACGTAACTCTGTATACATTGCCATGAGGAGTAATGAACATAGAAATTTGCAGGATATAACAATGCGTGTGTTTATATGGCCTGACGTTTGACCACAGAAATCTCTTTTAAAAATCCTAAAAAGAAAAAGAAAGACAAATTACGGGGCTATTGGTACAGGGAACAATTGTGAAAAGTTTGGAAAGAATTGAAGAAATAAAGGAGTGGCGGAGATAAAGACGATGGGAGGAATAGAGCGAATTAGAGGACGTAGAAAGAGACATACAAAATCCTAAGGAGTTGCTTTGCTTCTGATAAATTGTTTTTAAATATGTCTGGATGAACTTGGCGTACAGATTTCCTACTGGTGATTTAGTGAAACCTTCCGTACCCTAAGGCTTATTTTTTACTCTCTCTCTCTCTCTCTCTCTCTCTCTCTCTCTCTCTCTCTGGCATCTGGAAATGAACGGATCTTGAATTTCTTTTTTTCTTTTTTCTTTTTTTTTGACATCTCAGAATGAACATATCTTGAATCTGGCTTTTTTTTTTTTTTTTTTCCATTGAGGAAACAGTCGTGCATGGCTCTAGCCTTTGATTTTTTCTTCTTTGCGTTAAAAAAAAAATGAAACAGAGAGTTATAGTAGTCATGGAATTGTATGCGGCGATAAAATAAGGAAGTAAATTATCTATCTATCTATATACCGTATATATATATATAAAGAGCCGCGTTGTTTGTTTGTTTGTGCGTCAGTCACGTTCAAACAAAGGGCCAGAGACCCCCAGACCCATATACAGTATAATCTGAGTCAGGGTGACTCAAGGATGGTTTTAGAGGGGTCAACATTCGGGTCTGGTTCATTTGAGGTCACCGATAGGGTGTTCGCCTTTTTTGGCCCGGGCAACGCCGGGTACCCCTGCAGCCCAATTTTTGTGATGGAGACTCACCTGACCTCCAGTTCGGACATAAGCTCTGTGAGGTTAACCTCCGAGTTAATTTGATGTCACCGGTCGGAGGTCATTTGAGGTCACCGGTAATAGTAAACAAGGAGATGGCTGAATCGGTAGAGAGGCGGCCTGCGGTCCTGATGGACCCAGGATCGAATCCCGGCTGGGGCAGGGAACAGTTTAAGAATTTGAATTTCCTTAAAAAGCAGACTTTTCTGATCTACCAGATGACCCGCCGACATATAAAAATACCCCGCTAATACCAATACACCAATCCTGTATGAGACAGCCCTAGCATGTATTCAATATGGATGGTGGGTGTTAGCGCCGAAGTGGTGACATGTGGAGGTGTAGGAGGATTACTGAGCCTTGGGATAGGTCACTGCCCCCGAGAAATAGGCCCTGAAGCCTTTGCCTAGAGTCGGACACGTTAAAAAAAAAAAAAAAAAAAAAAGTGCACAAATACTGTGCTTTAGTCTGCGAAAGCTGAAATAAATAATTCCTGGACTTCTTATAATCCTTCTTCCAAAACGTAAGAGGTACATGGTCTTTCTAGAGTAGAAAGAAAGACTGAACTAAAACAAATAGGATTAGAGTGTTAGTTTTTATGTCCCAGGCAACGCCGGGTACCCCTGCAAGTATAAGGATAAAATAATGATCAGAATGCATAAAAACAGAATGTAAAGAAGTATGTACATTTTTGTTTATTTGTAGATATTTATGGAAATTTTGGTCTGGACAGTTACATGGCTCTGTCTTATATATTACTTTTTCCTATCTTTTTATTTCCCACATATCAATTTTGCCAACTCCTTTCTCTTCTGTAGCTTCCCTTCTTCCCTCACTCTTCCTTCCTTTTCTTTCTCCTCCTCCTCCTCCTCCTCCTCTATTTTCTCTCTTCCATTCATTACTTTCCCTGCTTTGCTTTCTTCTTTCACTCAGTTTCATTTTTGCTCTCCTTCCTGAGGCATCTGTTCCCTCTTTTTGCATTAATCTAGTTTTACTTAGACATCCATATTTTTACATTCTTCACCATTTCTCTCGTCTCTCTCATTTTCCTCCTCCTCCTTTCTCCCTCTTTTATTCATTCCTCCATCTTCCCTGTATTATCCCACCGACCCTAAACATCTCTCCCTTCTCTGTCATCATCTTCCATCATCCCTCTCTTCTCCCCAGTCTCACATCATCCACTAATCTCCATCCTTCCACGCCACCATTGTTCCACTTGACTCCACATTAAGCATTTCCTAAAACTCTCCACGAATGTCCCGCTGAAAATATCCTTTGAGGAATTAGGAGACAACTTTATGAGGCGGAAGTAGGTAAGTCATCCCTAAAATTCCCTCCATTTTCTCTCGAGGCGCGGCCATCTTGGGGATCCCCAGTGACCCCGTCGGTTTTGATCTACCCACCTGGATTTTCCGTATTTTCCACTTTTCCTCGGCGTCTCCTTCACTTCCCGGCTTGCTGGCACACTTAGCAGCATTAAAATGTGGCCTAAGTTTGCTAGAGGTGTAATTTTATTATTGAAAAAGTTACATAAAATGGTGTTCACGATGGCTGGCTGTACGAGAGTTGGGGCTGGTGTGGGATTTTCTGTATTTTTCCCTTTTTCTCGCCTTCCCGGCTTGCCAGGAACCTTGACGGCCGAGAATATGACGTAGGTTTGTCTGGATGCGGGATATACGGGGCGATGTACCTTTAACCCTGAAATATTTACCTGTTGATGTTTGACAGTAGGCTACTAAAGATGGGATGGCACTTTAGATATGGCGTTCAGTTTTCCCATTTTCTTTTTCTTTTTTATTTGTCTTATTTTTTTCGAGTCAACTATTTCATGTTTGGTATATCATCGTTTTTAATGTTTTTACCTCCGCCAACGAAATTCGGAATAGGTTATGTATTCACCCATGTTGGTTGGTTGGTTGGTTGGTTGGTTTTCCACAAGACTGATGGGCCAAAGAAGAACTGATCAATGTTGGTGGTGATCCAAGTTCGAGTCCCGGTTCAGGACTTTTTGTTTTTTATTCTCCACAAGATATCTCAGAAAGTTATTGATGGGTTTTCGTGAAATGTTGTTTATGTGGGTCATGTGCCAAGGAAGATTTGATTAAACTTTGGTGGTGATCTGAGTTGTCTGGTATAAGCGTTGGCGGAGGTATGCGCTCTCTGAGTGCTGTCTTTCTTGTTCCTCTTGCATTCGTTGTTTCCTGGTTCTTGTGTGAGTTTCTTGTCTCTGCCTCTCCCGAGTCTAATCTGAACTTTACTACGTAACGGTTTTCAGACCCGCAGCCGACCCTTCGTGTTCTCTCTCTCTCTCTCTCTCTCTCTCTCTCTCTGCAGTGTCACAGAAATTTGCGATAGTAAACTGTGAAGGCAGTTCAACAAGGGAAGGGGTATATAACTTCAGTGTTAGGTTGTATGTAGGAGTCGTCCGTTTCCTATCCTTATGTAGATCGTTCTTTTCGTTTTAGTTATTATTATTATTATTATTATTATTAGACCGAGGATGAGGTGGAGGGATGGAGTTGAGAGGTATATGAGGGAGGGGGGGTGAGTTGGGGGGAGGGTAGTCAAAGGTGGGTGACAGAGCGACTTGGAGGCGTTTTGACTGCGGCCACCCATTGCGGGATTAGGGCGTCGGGCTATAGATAGATAGATTATTAATCATTGTTATTATTACTATTATTATTATTATTTTTAAAACTGTAGGAAGTGTTCTTGTGTTACCATTATTATTATTATGATGATGATGATGATGATGATGACGATGATGATGATTATTATTATTTCCTATTTTCAAATTGCGATATTTCAAAGGCTATTTAGCCTAGTTTAAACTGTTCCCTGCCCCAGCCGGGATTCGAACCCACGTCCATTACAACAGCAGACCACCTGTCGTAGTGAAGATGGCAACAGCAGACCGCCTGTCGTAGTGAAGATGGCAACAGCAGACCACCTGTCGTAGTGAAGATGGCAACAGCAGACCACCTGTCGTAGTGAAGATGGCAACAGCAGACCACCTGTCGTAGTGAAGATGGCAACAGCAGACCACCTGTCGTAGTGAAGATGGCAACAGCTGGTGTTGCAGCAGGTGAGGGAATACCGTTGTACCTTTACTGAGTCTCTCATTCTGCGGGAACTTGCGAGACTAAGCGAGAAAATGGCCAGGTTTTGCGAGATCGCGCGAGAATATACGAGATACTGCGGGAATTGGGGGGCTTGGGTGGAAGAGGAGGTGGAGGGAAGGGGAGGGAAGAGGAGGAGGAAAAAGAGATGGGAAGAGGAAGGAAAGGAGGAGGAAAAAAGAGGGAAAGGAAGGAAGAGGGGGGAAGAAAAGGGAGATGAGGAAGAAAGGGAGGGGGAAGGAAAGGGGAAGAAAAGGAAGGGATTGGAAGGGAGGGGAATAGGTAAAGGGGATAATAAAAAGGGAAGATGAGGAGAAGGGAGAAGGGAAGGAGAAGAGGAAGGAAAGTGAAACGAAGGGAGCAAAGGGAGGAGGTGAGTAGGTAGGAGAAATGGAGGCAGAGAAACGGAGGAGGAAAGAGGGAAGGTTAGGAAGAAGGGACGGAGGTAAGGTACAGAACTGGACCAAGAGGGAAGGAGAGGAGATGTATTTAGAGGAGGGAGGGAGAGATATCATGAGAATATACGCGAGGGTGAGAGAATTTGTGAGGCGGGAAGAGAAGTGAAGGAAGAAGAGGGAAAGGAAGAGGCAGAGGAAGAGGAGAGAAGAGAAAGGAGGAGAAAAGGGACGAGGAAGGGGGAGAAATGTGGTGATAGAGGAGGGAATGAAAAGAGGAGGAAAGAGTAGGGAGAAAGAGGAGGGGGAGGGAAAAGAAGGAAAAGGGAGAGAAAGAGGAGGGGGAGGGAAAAGAAGGAAAAGCGAGAGAAAGAGGAGGATAGTGAGGGTGAAGAAAAGAGGAGAGAAGACTGAGATAGAGTCAAGTGGGTGGCGGTGGGAGGGTGAGAGGAAACATGCAGGGAAATGGGAAGAGCAGAGAGAGAGAGAGACAGACAGAGAGAGACAGAGACAGAGACAGACAGACAGACAGACAGGCAGACAGACGGAAAGAGAGATGGAGAGGTGTAAATATATGGATCAAAATTTCCATGGGCTACATAAAAATGTTACAGGACTTATATAACACAATGGCTTGGGTAAGTGTGTATCTGTTAATGTGCAGGTAAATCGGTACAGACTATATTATTGGTGTTTTGCTTGTTACAGGTGTAAGTGTATATCTGTTACAGGTGTAAGTGTATATCTGTTACAGGTGTAAGTGTATATCTGTTACAGGTGTAAGTGTATATCTTTTACAGGTGTAATTGTATATCTGTTACAGGTGTAATTGTATATCTGTTACAGGTGTAATTGTATATCTGTTACAGGTGTAAGTGTATATCTGTTACAGGTGTAATTGTATATCTGTTACAGGTGTAAGTGTATATCTGTTACGGGTGTAAGTGTATCTCTGTTACAGGTGTAAGTGTATATCTGGTACAGGTGTAAGTGTATATCTGGTAC
Organism: Coenobita brevimanus; assembly: GCF_032717465.1. NCBI lineage: Eukaryota > Metazoa > Arthropoda > Malacostraca > Decapoda > Coenobitidae > Coenobita > Coenobita brevimanus. The sequence goes on from NC_137021.1 coordinate 44,870,345, forward strand.
AGGTGTAAGTGTATATCTGTTACAGGTGTAAGTGTATATCTGGTACAGGTGTAAGTGTATATCTGGTACAGGTGTAAGTGTATATCTATTAATGTCCAGGTAAATCGGTACACACCTGAACACTATATTATCAGTGTTTTGCTTGTTACAGGTCAAAGCCTCAGGACACACCCGCACAACAGCATCGCTAAGCAGCTGCTTTACTTAGCCTTAGTTGCCCTTGCAGGATGCACTAGTAAGCAATAGCACTTCCCTTTACTTAGCCTTAGTTGCCCTTGCAGGTTGCACTAGTAAGCACTAGCACTTCCCTTTACTTAGCCTTAGTTGCCCTTGCAGGTTGCACTAGTAAGCAATAGCACTTCCCTTTACTTAGCCTTAGTTGCCCTTGCAGGTTGCACTAATAAGCAATAGCACTTCCCTTTACTTAGCCTTAGTTGCCCTTGCAGGTTGCACTAATAAGCAATAGCACTTCCCTTTACTTAGCCTTAGTTGCCCTTGCAGGTTGCACTAGTAAGCAATAGCACTTCCCTTTACCTAGCCTTAGTTGCCCTTGCAGGTTGCACTAGTAAGCAATAGCACTTGCCTTTACTTAGCCTTAGTTGCCCTTGCAGGTTGCACTAGTAAGCAATAGCACTTCCCTTTACTTAGCATTAGTTGCCCTTGCAGGTTGCACTAGTAAGCAATAGCACTTCCCTTTCCTCCTTTCCTGTGAAATTTTCTTGACAGCTTTTATATTGTACTTGGTAATCCTTCTCACTGTTTCCTGCCAGCTTCGGCCTGAGGGTTTGGTTGGGGGGGGGGGCTTCCTTGTTTTCTTTGTTAATCTTTAGCTCATAGAATACATTAGGTACGCTGGTAATATGGCAGTCCTTCCTACAACACACAGAATGGAAACCACCATTTGGGCCCGTATTCATGTTTGCGTAAGGAAACTCCCTAACACATTTTGTAAGTGGTTTATTTTGCTTATTACCTTAATGTCGTCCTGTGTGTTATACTCGTTTAAATCAAGCCAATATCGCATACTCTGCATAAATAACGTACAAAAGGATATTAACCAGCCATATCCAAAAATAAATCGCCAAGGAAGAGGTGCTAGGAGCCTTCTTACCCGACGGAAATACGGGCCTAGATAGTTATGTTCGTGTTTTCTTTCCTTTGTACGGAATTATATCAGGATGGAGGGTAAGGGATGGGGACAAGGGAGTGAGGGAAAAGAGAGAGGGGAAGGGGGAGGATGGGAGGTTAGAGACGGGAAGACAGGATAAGGAGGAGGAGGAGGAGGAGGAGGAGGAGGAGGAGGAGGAGGAAGAAGAAGAAAAGAAAGAGAAAGATGATGAAGATGAGATGGAGGAGGGAGACTGAGAGGAGAGGAGGCAGGGGAGATACAAGGAAGAGGGAGGGAGATATGGGAGTGTAAAGGAAGAAGGAAGAAAGGAAAAATAAGGAAGGTGGAGAAGGAGAGAGATGAAAATAGGGAAAAGGGGAGAGGGGAAGGGGAGGGAGGGGGTATGGAATTGTTTTAAGGGTTATTGAAATTCAGACCAAGTTTTATTAAGATATATGGTAGGGGGAGGAAGGAAAGAGGAGAGAACGGGGAGGGGAGAGAGGAGAGAGGAACGGGGGAAATGGGAGAGGAGACGATTTGAGAGAAAGAGAAAGGAAGGGGTAAAGAAGGGAATGGAAGGGAAGGGAAGAGAAGATGGGAAAGACTGACAAGGCAGAAAAGAGAATTGAAATATGAGAGTTTGGAAGGAGGGGGAGAGAGGAGAAAAAGTGGGATAAGGGAGGGGAAGATGTGGGAGAGGAACTAAAAGAAGAGGAGGGGAAGGACAGGAAATGGGAGAGAAAGGAAGAAAAGGTGGAAGAGGAAACAGGAGAGGAGAGGAGGGTATGGGAAGGGAGGAGAAGAGAATGAATTAAGGAGAAAGGGAGAAAGGGGAATAGTAAAGAGAGAAGAATAAACAGGAGAAGAGAGGGAAGTAGGGGGAGGGAGGAGAAAAGAAGAAACAAGAGGAATCGGAGAAAAAAGAAGCGTAGGGGAAGGAAGGAGAAGAGGCGAAGTAAGACGGAGAGAGAGGGGGAGGGGAGGAGAAGAGAGAAGTGAAAACAGGAGAGGAGAGGAGAGGGGAGTGTGGGTAGGTAGAAGGAGAGAAACTGGGAAGGAGAGAAGGAGGAGGAAGTAAGAGGGACAGAGGAGGAGTGAAGTGTTTTAGGTAGGAGGAGAGGTAAGAAAGAAAGGGAAGGACATGAGGGTATGAGACATGATAAAAAGAGGGAGAGGTGCAAAGAGGAGGAGCAAAGGGTGGGGATGAGGCAGGATGGTGATGGAGATGGAAGAAGAGAAAAGAGAGAGAGAGAGAGAGCTAAAAGACTCCTCACCCATCGATCTTTCCATCTAAAAGCGGGAAATTTTGTGGGAATGGATGAAATGAGTTAGTATGGGAAGCAATGAAGAAGATGAAAAGGGATGGAGAAGAGGGGAGAGGAGAGAAGGAAGGAGAAGGAAGAGTAAAAGTGGAGGGGAGGGAGGAGACGAGAGAGAAAAAGAAAGATGAAAGCTTTGGTGTGAAAAGATGGAGAGGAAAATGAGAGGAAAGGAGAGGTGGGAGGGAAGCAGAGAAAAGAGAGGGAAGGAGAGGATAGTGGAGAAAAGAGAAAAGGAAAAAGAGGAGAGAAGAGAAGTATAGAGAGGGAGGTAAATAATATATATATAAGAAAAATTATCGCAACTAGTGAAATTGTCGTATACTCTCTCTCTCTCTCTCTCTCTCTCTCTCTCTCTCTCTCTCTCTCATTCCTTTGACGTTCTCCCGTAAATCCTATTTTCGCTTCCCTTCGTATGAGAGAGAGAGAGAGAGAGAGAGAGAGAGGTATAAAAGCAGGTGATGGAGAGAGAAAATAACTTAAAGGGAGAGAAAAGTGTCGGGGAGAGATGGAAGCAGGATATGAGAGAGAGAGAGAGAGAGAGAGAGAGAGAGAGAGAGAGAGAGAGAGAGAGCAGATAATATTTTAAGTTATACATTCCATTTTGGTTCGATTCCGATCGTCAGTCATATCTTTTTCCTAATCCCAATTCCTATTCTCACTCATAGGTAGGTAGGTAGGTAAGCAGGTAAGTAGGCAGGAAGTGTGTGTGTGTGTGTGTGTGTGTGTGTGTGGAGTAGATAGGAGGGTATTTGGTATTCGTACACAAAATAAGGAGTGTGGTAGGTAAGGAAGGTGTTAATAGGTAGGTAGGTATGTACGTAGGTAAGAGGTCAGGTAGATAGCTATGTTAGCAAATAGACAAGTAGATGAAGGAGGGAGTAGGTAGATATGTATTGGGCAGGGAGCTATGTACACAGTTGGTAGGTAGTCAGACGTGTATATGGGTAGGTAGGTAGGTAGATTGGTGGGTAGGTAGGTAGGAAGGGGTAACTGAGTGCTGTGGTTCTTGTGTAAATATGAAGGCAATATGATACCTGAAATAAGTAGATAGGTAGGTAAGGTAAATAAAAAAGTAGGTAAGAAAGCAGCAAATAAGTACGTAGGCAGGATGGTAAGGACTGAGAGAAGCAGGCAAAAAAGGGAGGTAGGTAGGAGTCAACCTTATATTTAGATGTTTTGCAAAGTTAGCAGCGTGTTTGGTGGGTAGGTAGGTAGGCAGGTAGGCAGGGGTGTAGATAGGTAAGTAGTTTGGTTGGTCTACAAGTAAATAGGTATGTCATTAAGGAAAATATTAAATACATAGCCAGCCAGGATTATTTGTCCTGACGAAACAAAGGAAGTAATGAAGAGAAACTGCGATAAAGGATGAACACACACACACACACACACACACACACACACACACACACACACACACACACACATATATATATATATGAAAAGATAGGACAAATATGCCATTTCCAGTGGAGTTCAGTTTGGTAGTAATGGTTTGTTGTTGTCAGCGCTGATTAAGTGGCATCCAGTTGTGTCTCAATTGGTAGGTGTAACTGGTCGTTGTAATTGGGAGGACTAGTTTGTTGTTGTTATGGTCGATTGAGTAGCATCCAGTTGAGTCCAAACTGGTAGGTATAATTGGTTTTGGTTGTTAGTCTTAATCTGCTACAGAGCCAGGGGGGATCCCGTGAGCACTCTCTGCCCGTCGACGGCCCTGGGATACTATTGTATCTGTAGCAGAATCAAATATTTCTCTTGTAAGTTTATGTATACCTCCTTTCAGGTTTTTGAAGGAGCTATAGTGACGATGATACGTTTTCTTTCATGTCTTTATGTAATTCTGTTTTGAAGAATCCTTGACTGAGGAATTTTCTTGTGATCTGTTGGATTCTTGTAGTAAAGTTTTCCAATATTGTACTTGCCTTTGCGACCCGTAGCAACTGAGACATGTATACACACACACATACACACACACACACACACACACACACACACACACAGGTTTTTTCCCTAACTCCTTTTAAATAACATCCTCTCAATATTGTAC
>NC_137021.1:44882318-44952318 GCF_032717465.1 Coenobita brevimanus
AACGAGAGAGAGAGAGAGAGAGAGAGAGAGAGAGAGAGAGAGGTGATGAGGAGATTGAAACAGAAGGGAAGGGAAGTGGAAGGAGAATTAACAGAATGGAAGTTGAAAAATGAGAGCCAGGATGGGGTGGGAGAGAGAGGAGAAGACTTGGTGGAGGAGGGAGAAAGGGAAGTTTGTGTGTGTGTGTGTGTGTGTGTGTGTGTGTGTGTGAGAGAGAGAGAGAGAGAGAGAGAGAATTAATTAGGGTGATAGAAGAGAAAATATCACAACTCTCAGTACCAACATGACCACAACTACCACGATTAGTATATCACACCTTCCCTTACCACTACCACTGTCACTACCACTACCACAGTAACTACCACTACGACCATCAGCGATTATTGTAACCACCAACTCGGAGAGATTCTTCACCTTAGTCTAAAATTACCGTCTCCTCATCTGGAATGCTGGGTTGTAGCATTAGACTAGCACTAGATGATGATGCTAGTCACGAAGAAGTGAAATGGAAAGGAGGTAGAGCCGTAGTAGTGACCATTAATGCCTTTGAGCTAAGTGAAATAAGCTGCAAAAGGACGATAATCTGTGCCAGGTAAAGGTGAAAGCAGTGTCACAATCGCCGCTAAGATCCCTATTACCACTGTTACTACCACAACTGCCACTGCCACCAACACCACTACCACAACTACCACAGCCTCCCCCGCCAGAGAGAAACCTTAACAACGCCATGACGAATGTTTTAGAAATCCTGCAAAATAATATCAAGAACGACGGAAATTTATACCGAAGTTTCCAAAAATATCGTATGGACTGAGTGAAAAATGTTGATTATAATTTAACTCGCTCAGTTCATGAGAGTGTATATATATATATATATATATATATATATATATCTATATATATATATATATATATATATATATATATATATATATATATATATATATATATATACCGGTATATAGAAGAGAGAGAGAGTCAGTCATCTGTTTGTCTGTGTTCCCCAAGGTTATTTGCTTGCACGTGCAATAATTACACACACACACACACACACACGCACAGTATAACCCTCTCAGGCTGCTGTGACTCAGATGGATAAAATGGTGTGGCGTTACTTGGCACAATAGTACAGCTGGTAATGGTAATAGTAATAGTTAATGGTAATAGTATTAGTTGGCACAATAGTACGGCTGGTAATGGTAATAGTAATAGTTAATGGTAATAGTATTAAGGATCTCACGGGTCTTTAATTACCACTCACCTTAATTACATCGTCTTGGAATACAATGCTACAGTTGTCATGACCAAGAGTGTTAATATTCTCTCTCTCTCTCTCTCTCTCTCTCTCTCTCTCTCTCTCTCTCTCTCGGTATAATGCAGACTATTTCTAACCCATTCCCTGCCAGAGATGATGTACTAAATTTTCTTTTTCTTTTTTCAGGTGAGTTTTGTCTTTCCTGCATCTGGCCATCGCTATGGTATGTACTAAACTCTATTTTTCTTCTTTTCTCGTCTACCTTAATTTAGCGGTTTTAATCCAGCTTTGATAAGGATAAATTATAAAACCATAGGACGTAATTGTACTAAAGATAATTATATATCCTTAAAGTCAAAACTGTCTTCTAAACTGTAAATAATAATATGGTGAGGAGGAACTACACAAACCATCAGGGAAATGAAGGTATTAAGCATTATTTTTGTATGCTACGTATTCAGGATTTCTGCCAAACTCGAATTATTATAAAAATAGCTTTTATTTCTTTTTATATATATTTTGTCTGGCTTTATACAGGGCGGCCCGTACATAGCACACCACTAGAAACACCAGGCGGTATCCTGTGTGATGCAGGGACAGCTCAGTCTGCCGGTGTGGGCGTGAGTGTGGCATTTGGGGTAGGATATGAATAACTGATGCAGGGTAGATACCGTTAACACTAAGCCGTCCCCACAACACACGAGAAATCGGCCAGCGGAGTGGAAGTGTAGCGTTATAATATACTGGCCACTCTGTATGTCTGCTTTATGTATACGGCGAGGAGTGTGTGTGGGTAGGGTAGGTACGGCGTGTGTATTGCCTAAACCTGGGTTCAGTCCCACCCGAGGACAGACATTTAAGAGGGAGCAGTAGTTTATCCTTCCATGTGTTCTTATATATTTAGCAGCCAGTTAAGGTTTACTCATTGATAATACACAGACTTTCTCACTCACAAACACACCCACTCCAGCACACTCTCCACGTCTTTCTCTCTTCAACACTCCAAAAAGCCTGCCACACCTGTACCTGTGCCTGAAGCATTGGGAGGGGGCGGGTCACTTCTCCTGTGATACAAAGTGATGGTCCTCAAACCTACGGATCAGCATCCCCTCACGAGCCGCAAAACATTGGTTGAACGTAAAGTCATAGGGGGTTAGGAGGGTAGGACAGATGCAAGGCACACACGCTGCAACACAACACAGGTGAAGGAGATCGTGAATATGTCTACCCTCCCCCGCCCCCTCTCCGCTTCTCAGACGTGCCAGGTTGGCCTCAATAACTGAAGGAACTAAATCTGTACGAGGCGTGTTTTCTGTGTCTTTTCTAACTTTATAACTAAAATTACCTTCAATCCATATTTTCATTAAGCTTTCATTACGTTTGCATGTTACCTTCTGAAGCTTTATGACAAACTTGACTGCCTAAGAGAGTTCATATAAGCTGCTTATTTTACCTATACGAGGCCTACTTACGTATATATATATATATATATATATATATATATATATATATATATATATATATATATACACATATATAATATATATATAGATATATATAAAGTATATATATACATATATATACATATGTATATATATAATATATATATATTCCCCCCTGGGGAAGGGGGGGATAGAATACTTCCCCAGTATTCCCTGCTTGTCGTAAGAGGCGACTAAAAGGGACACTTTTATCTACATTCTTTTTGCTCTCTTTCTTTCCCTTGTACTTTGTCTGTCCAAACCCTCTGCATTTTACTTTCATTTAGTTAATTTCCTCTCTCCACTGTCTGGTTCCTGCGAGTCACTGGCATTGGCTCCAGGGTGAAATATTTTACTGCCTAAGAAATCTTGATGAACTCTGGTGACGAAGCAATGGCCCTCAGTTCCGTGCAGCCCTTAAGTGGGCAGGGGGTGCTAAGAATCCCACGGTGTAGGAATAAGTTTATACATCCAAAAAGAACCTTAAGAATAGGAAACTGGAATGTTCGAACTCTCAATCAGGCTGGCAAAATATAAGAACTTATTTCAGTGTTCAAGGAATACAAGATGGATATTTGTGCTCTTACACAAACGAGGTTGCTTGGAGTTGATAAAATTAATTTGTAAGATGGTATTTCTTGGTTGGTTTCTGGTAGGAGTGATGGAAATCATTACCAAGGAGTAGGCTTACTGCTGAGTAGAGATGCTTGTAAGGCAGTATGTGAGTTTGAATCAATTAATGAACGCTTCCTTTATGCTCGTTTAAAATCTGACCATGGTAATATCAGTATGGTTGTAGGGTACGCTCCGACAAATGAGGCTGCTGATGAAATGAAGGATGACTTTTATGAGAAGCTGCAGGATGTGGTGAATAGAGTGGCAAGACATGTGTTAGTTTGCATTGGTGATTTCAGTGCTATTGTTGGCAGTAGTAGGGATGGCTTTGAAGATTGTATGGGTAAGGAGGGTGTTGGTATAAGAAACGAAAATGGGGTGCGATTTGGAAGCTTTTGTTTGACAAATGACCTTATAATTGGTGGAACTATCTTTGAGCATAGAAAAATACATAAGACTACTTGGATTTCACCATGTGGTAAATATTGTAACCAGATTGACCACATTGCAATTAGCAGAAGGCATAGGAGTTATTTGCAAGATGTTTGCGTAAGGAAGGGGGCAGATATAGGTAGTGATCATCAACTTGTTGTGTCAAAGATTAAAATAAAACTTAAAAGAAATATTAATGGTAATTGTACAGGAGGTAATAATTATGATTTTGATGAGCTGAGAAGTGATGACAGCACGAGGGAAAAGTTTCGGTGGGAATGTAGGAACAGGTTTCTAGTCCTGCAGACTTTGATGGAATCTGAAGACAATGATATTAATCAAATGTGGAGAGAGGTAAAAGAGGTTTTGCATGAGAGTGCTAAGGTTACTATTAAGAAAAAGGGAAAAGCGAGAAGGAAAAAGTGGATGTCAGATGAAACATGGAATGTCATTCAGAAAAGGAAAGAGGCTAAGTTAAGAAGTGAAGAACAACATGTTGATGGCCAGGTAGTTGAAGTACTTAGAGCAAAGTACTGGAGTTTACATTCTGAAGTAAAAAGACTCGTTAGACGTGATAAGAGGAGACTATATGATGAAAAGGCAACAGAGACAGAAATTAAATTAAGTAAAAATGACGGTCAGAGCACAAGAGCAGCGTATCAGGGCATAAAGGAGTTAACTGGGACTGAAAAGAGACGAAAGGAAATACCAGTACGAGATAGAAATGGTAATTTGATGACTAAAGATTTGGATATAAAAGGAAGGTGGAAAGAGCACTTTGAATCTGTTCTAAATAGACCAATCCCAGCTGAAGAGGACATTTTGCTAGCCGAGAGAGATTTGCAGATAGAAACAGGGGATATAACTTTGGAAGAGGCAGCAAAATCTATAAAGGAGTTAAAGAATTTTAAGGCCCCAGGAGAGGATGGAATATTTCCTGAAATGCTTAAGGTGGAAAATGATGAGTTGATGAATGCGCTTTTGAACATTTTAATGTGGCTTGGGATAATGGTGGAATTCCAAAGGAGTGGAAAAATGGAGTGATTATAAAAATACCAAAAAAAGGAGATTTAAGTGTGTGTGGCAATTGGAGGGGGATAACTTTGACACCTGTAGTTGCAAAAGTCTTTTCCAAAATCTTGTTGAACAGAATTGAGCCAGTAATTGATAAAATTTTAAGAGAAGAACAAGCAGGATTTAGAAAGGGTCGAGGTTGTAATGATCAGATTTTTATTGTAAGGCATCTAATGCAACAAGTTAATGAGATGAAAATGCCACTTAGAGTGTGTTTTGTGGATTTTGAAAAGGCGTTTGATAGTGTTTCACGTGGAGCTATGTTGAAAATTATGAGATTCTATGGTATACCAGAAAAGTTTGTAAATATTATTAGAAGCCTGCATAAAGGTACTTTTTGTAAGGTAATGGTGGATGGTTCTTTGAGTGATCCATTTGAAGTTAGGTCCGGAGTGATTCAAGGAGGAGTTCTTTCGCCATTGCTGTTTGTTTTGGTTATGGATTATGTTATGAGAAATGTTGTAAGGAGAACAGGTGCAGGAATTAACTGGAAAGAAAATAAGAAGCTGATGGATTTGGACTATGCTGATGATATTGTACTGATTTGTGGAAGTATTTATGAGATGCAGAGGGTGCTTGATTGTCTGGTGGAGGAAGGAGAATAAGTGGGATTGGTAATAAATTGTGGAAAGACTGAAATTATTAATATGAACGTGGAGAACCAAATCGATTGTGTAATTGGGAATAATGTGGTGAAGAATGTAGAAAACTTTAAATATCTGGGAACAATTGTATCATCTAATGGATCACTAAACACTGAAATTGAGGAGAGAATTAGACAGGCTTGGCGAGTTGTTGGAATGTTGAAATCTGTTTGGAATAATAATATGCTTTCGGTACATACTAAAGTGAAAATTTACAAGTCCATGGTTAGACCAATTTTAATTTATGGGCATGAGTCATGGTACAGTGCAATAGCAACAGATCAGAAAGTATTAGGATTTGAGAATAAAATACTGAGAAGGATTCTTGGGGTAAAGTGGCAAGACAGAGTTACAAATGAAAGAGTATGGGATATTACGAGAGTGGAACCAGTTAATGAATATGTGAGACTGTCTCGCTGGAAGTGGCTGGGGCACATATACAGAAAAGAAGGCAGTTTAATACAGGATGTGCCAGAGTGGACTGCCAGAGGAAGAAGAGGTAGAGGTAGACCGAGGGAAACCTGGTTGAGGACACTGAAAAGAGAAGCAGGAGAGGGGTGTTGGTGGGACCTGAAGGAGATGGCGAGACAAATATTGGTGGAGAGAGTTCATCGAGGCCCTATGCATCCCGTGGGGTGCAAAAGGAAATGATTGATTGATTGATATAATGTATATATTACAGTATATATATATATATATATATATATATATATATATATTGTATATATTACAGTATATATATATATATATATATATATATATATATATATATATATATATATATATATATATATTATACTCGTACATATCTGTATCAGTCTATCTGTCCATATGCTTAAAATCTAAACCGTCTTCCACCTTAGGCGCCTATTTTATAAGTTATGTCCTAGCTCTGCAGGTGAAATTTATGATAATTCCCTTTCACAAATTATCCTCCCCCCACCCTTGCTCCACTTTCTCTCTCACCTGTTTTGTCAGTGCGGTACGTCTCCCCTTCTTTCATCCCAGAGCTTTTCTCGCTTCCATGCATTCACTGCTTTCTAAATCTCAAGTTTTAAAGTTATTTATTTTATTATTTTTTTTAAGTTACACAGATGCTGCTTTAGTCATACGTCAGCCAGCAACAACCTTCCAGTCTGTCTCCCACCCTCCCGTGTTTTCCCGTCTTTTTGCCTGTTGTTGTTCCACTCAATTTTACTCAAATCCCATAATATAGAGCCGACGCCACCATTTTGCATTGCTCGCTCTTTCTTTGCGTTGGTTTATATATGTGCGTCGTATTTTTGGGTTTTCCCCTGTGCGCCTGAGATATCATTGTTTAGGGCGATGTGTTTCCCGCCCCTGCCACCAGCTGGCGTCCTGGCTGCCTCATGTGCCCGGACACTATAGCAGTGAAGAATAAAATGGTTCCACTTTAAGAACAGCAGGTCGAAGGTCAAGGTCACAGAGCAAAGGTCAACTCCATCAGTTTTGATATGATTTATACCTAACAGTGGAAGGGTTAAGGGTCAGGTTAGAATGAGGTAATTGTGAGAACAGTGGGTGTAAGGTCAAGGGTAGGGGGCCAAGGGCAATATTGTGGCGTTAGACATATTTAGGGGGCGAGTGTTGCAGCCTTGATTGATCCTTCTTGTTAGTAAAGGTTAATTATCTGAAGTTGACACTAATGGCAGCAGGCGGGTGCCTGTGCACTGCCCTCACGAGCCTCTGCCTCCTCCTTCTCGCCAGCAGCATTATCTTCATAGTTCTCCTCCTCCTCCTCCTCCTCGCCATCTTGAGATACACACGCATTAAAGCAGCTCCGCATATCCAAGTGTTTCAACCACAAGCTTGAGTGAAGATAGGTGTCAAAGTGAATCAGATAAGTGTATAAGAGTCGTAGACATATTTCCCCCGTGTAAAGTATTTAAATAGACTTCATGTAAAAGTTTTAGAGCGGGTTAAAGGTGTAAAGCGTTCGCGTGTTCCTTTGTTTACATATACCGCCACCCTCCACTTCGTATTCCTGCCCTTTCCCGCCGTTATTTCTGGTCTCAGACATATTATAGTTTATTTTCCCGCAGATCAAGGTCAGTTAGAACGATATCTAACAAACAGATTATCTTTTCTCACTAGTACAGTAAATGGTGTAGTGAACCGAAAGTGTATTTACCTACCAGCTCTCTTTGTTTTTGTTCCCACTATCATCCTTGTACGTCTTACTTTAAAGTCTAACGTAACAAATACTAACTAAGTTGCTTGCTAGTTTAGTGCAAGTGAATAGCATTGTCTTCTGTATAGAGTAACAACTGTGTGATTGATGTTACACCAGTGAAATAGTTTTTGCACTACAAACCGTTGTCCATTGAGTGAAGCTAGGTGTTTATTTTGATTTCTCCCCAACATTCCATTGTTATTTTCTTTTTTCCTTTTTCTCCCAGTGAATCAGTCTATGGTGTACTTCCACAATACATGGTAAGCTAGATCATACCATAGCAAGTAGATTTTCTTTACATTTTACACAGTTCATGGTAAGTTAGGTTGTACCATAGGAAGCAGATTTACTATTTTTACACTGGTAAAAGAATTCATGTAGGTTGGCTTGTGCTACAGCAGGTGGATTTTCTATTCTTTTTATACTGTTAAAGGAAGATAGTATACAAAAAGTAAGTGAATCTCCCTAGAAATTCAATTTTTCATTTATAGAGTAAATTGTCCATATTTAACAACATCTCTTAACCAGTTGTATATTATTTTTATTTTCAGTTGTTCACTGAGAGAAGCTAGGTTTTTATTTTGATTTTTTCCCCAACATTCCATTGTTATTTTTTTTTTATTTTTATTTTTTTTTTTTCCTTTTTCTCCAGTGAATCAGTGTATGGTGTATTTCCACAATTCTTGGTAAGCTAGATCATACCCTAGCAAGTAGATTCCCTTTTCATTTTACACAGTTCATGTTAAGGTAGGTTGTACCATAGCAAGCAGATTTTCTGTTCCTTTTACACTGGTAAAAGAATCCATGTAGGTTGGATTGTGCCATAGCAGGTAGATTTTCTATTCTTTTTATACTGGTAAAGGAAGATAATATATAAAAAGTAAGTGAACCTCCCTAGAAATTCAATATCTCATATACAGTATAGAGTAAATTGACCATTTGTAACAACATCCATTAACCAGTTGTATACTATTTTTTATTTGTGTGGGATTGTGGAAATATTGCTGCAAAATGCCATCTACCCTAAAGGCCTGCCAGGAGTGTACTGGTCGCTTTGCGGCTCAGTATTTTTCAAATTACTTTTCGACGCCTGTGTGCAAACTATGCATCTTGAGAAAAGATCTAGAAAATGGTTTAGCTGAATCGCAGAGAAATTACAGGGAACTCAAGGCAGAGTTTGAGACACTGAAAGAGTTCGTAGTGGCAAATGTAGGAGTCAGCAACAGCACTCGAGAAGGAAGAAGCGTACAAACTGAGCTCGTTCAAGCCCCTGCCCATCAGGCAGTCACAAATAATAGTGTATCAGTATCTTCCTCACCCAGCGATTCAGTACGTTCCTCGCCAAGCGAAGTCCCCTTTACTATGGTAAGAAATGGCGCAAAACCCGGAAAAGATTCGAGGAAGCATCTTCCCATAACTACGTATAATCGCTACCAGATCCTTGCCGAAGCGGTAAATGAGACAGAAGAAACAAGGCTTATTGGGGACTCTATTGTACGCAGTCAGCTGGAGGAATTTTGTGGACGTGCCCCCATCAGCAGAAAGAGGTACTGTTTTCCAGGAGGTGGACTAAGTGATATCACAGAAGCCTGCGATGAGGTCACAAAAGACGCAAATGATCAAACTCTATACGTTATCCATGTTGGTACAAATGATCTGAAGCGCAGTAGATCAGAGGAATTGCTAGCAAAGTATCATGAAATGATCAAACGATTCAAAACTAAGTCCACTAATATGATAATATCTGGTATACTCCCAAGGATCAAGGCAGAAAATAGTTTCTATGATAAGGCCTTCAGCACAAATAACCGGCTCAAATCTCTCTGCACGCAAGAGGGAGTCGACTTTGTCAATCTGTGGGACCAGTTTTATGAGCAACATACTCTATTCCAGAAAGATGGTCTCCATTTGAACTCAGTAGGAGCGGCACGGCTAGGTAGACTTCTACACGATAAAGTTGCCCTCTTCAGATCAAAAAACGCGGCACGTCCAGGAACAGTAACCTTAACGTAAATACCCACAAAGTCAGATCACCAACTGTTCGGAACGGAATTAGAGTCTGCTATGCTAACGCACGTAGTCTACGTAACAAGTTTGAGGATTTAGAATCTCTAATTTACCTAGAAAATTATGACATCATTGGCATCACAGAGTCCTGGATTAACACATCTGACCGTGACTTTCTAGCGGAATACTCACTAACAGGGTACAATATTTTCAGCTGTGAGCGACCACATCGAGCTGGTGGCGGTGTTTTACTATATGTGAAAACTAGTCTCCATCCCCTTGTGCTATCCAAACCCAGTATTACCAACATAGATGCCAGTTATGTTCAGCTAAGTATTAATTCACACAAAATAAATATATGTCTCATCTATCGTCCGCCAGCACAGTCAACTGAGACAGATGAAAAACTTTATGATCAAATTGCGGAAATTTGTTGTCAAGAGGATAGCGTAATTTTTGGAGACTTTAATCTACCGGTAACAAAGTGGGGTGAACCACTGACGGCACACTCAGGACAAGAGCTTTATACGAATCTTCAGGAAAGCGCCCTTTCCCAACACGTAGAATACCCAACGAGAGGAAACAATATCCTAGACATCATCTTGACTACAAATGATAACCTAGTCAACAACGTTGAAATAGGACCTGAGTTTAGTTCCAGTGATCATCGAACTATACAGTTTAATATTACTACTGAAAAAGTAAAAGAAACGGAGAGCAAAGAAAAGGTCCCAGATTATCGTAGAGCTAATTTCAACAGGCTCAGAGCGCTACTTGCAACTGCAGATTGGAATCAAATGTCTGAAACCGATGACATAAACCAAGCATGGGAAATATTCACCGAAAAATTTAATGAAGTGGTAAAGTCATGTGTGCCACTACGTAACAGACGTCCAGCTGGAAATAGTAAACCAAAGTGGTGGTCCAGTGAAATAAAAAGTAACTTAATAGCCAAAAAACAGGCATACCACAAATATAAAGCTACACAAAATAATGATGATAAATTACAATACGATAATCTACGCCGCACATCGAAAAGACTTATTAAACAAAGCAAAAGAGCACTGGAGATCCACATTGCTAATACGTGCAAATCAAATCCTAAAGAATTTTACAGTTACATTAGAAAGAAAAAGGTTATGACTACATCAATAGGTCCTCTAGAAACAAACAATGGCAGACACACTGAAAATGAGGTCGAAATGGCAAACATTCTTAACGATTACTTTGCGTCTGTTTTTACAGTAGAAAACACCACCAGAAACCTACTGTTACCCACAAACCAAGCAAATAGCAAAGTCCTTAGTAACTATGCTATTGATAATAATGATATCCTTTCAGCCATAAATAGTACGGACATAAACAAAACCCCTGGCCCCGATAAAATATCACCGAGAATTCTCAAAGAAGCAAAACATGAGTTACTGCTGCCACTCTCTGTCTTATTCAATAAATCATTAAGTACTGGGAAAGTTCCACGCGAATGGAAACTAGCAAATGTAACACCAATTTTCAAAAAAGGAAATGAGTCGCACCCAGGAAATTACAGACCAATCAGCTTAACATCAGTAGTGTGCAAGTTAATGGAAAAAATCATAAGAGATAAAATAGTTAATTATCTAGAAGAAAATAATATAATTAAAGACTCGCAACATGGATTCAGACATCGTCGTTCATGCTTAACTAACCTACTGGACTTCTTCCATGATGTTTACAAATCATACGATGACTCAAGAGCAGTAGATATAATTTACCTCGACTTTCAGAAAGCATTTGACACTGTCCCTCACAAGCGTCTCATGAGAAAAATAGAAGCACATGGAATAAAAGGAAAGACGCTAAAATGGTTACAAGACTGGCTGTCAGACCGAAAACAGCGAGTTGTGATAAACGGAAAGGAATCCAAATGGCGTAATGTGATCAGCGGCGTTCCCCAAGGCTCAGTACTTGGACCGATACTTTTTATTATCTATATAAATGACATTGATGAGGGTCTAAATTGTAAAGTATCCAAATTTGCAGATGATACTAAAATAACCAGTAAAGTCACTTCAAAATTACAGTGGCAGCAGTTACAAAATGACATTAATACTTTAGCAAGCTGGGCAGAAAAATGGCAAATGAAATTCAACACAGAAAAATGTAAAGTACTTCATATTGGAAGTAACAATGTCCATGCAAATTACAAAATGAACAATATTCAGTTATCAAGTACAGACAGCGAAAAGGATCTTGGTGTGATAATATCAAATGACCTAAAACCAAGCAAGCAGTGTACCGATGCGGTAAAAATTGCAAACAAGCTAGTGGGTTTTATTGGAAGAACTTTCGAGTTTAAATCGGAAAAAGTCATACTTGCCTTGTACAACTCGCTAGTGCGCCCCCATCTTGAGTATTGTGTGCAATTCTGGTCTCCGTACTACAGAAAGGACATTGAAAAATTAGAGAAAATTCAGCGAAGAATCACAAAAATGGTACCACGACTTAGAAACAAACCATATGAGGAACTCCTTGAAGAACTTAAATTATTTAGCCTAACGAAGCGCAGGTTAAGAGGGGACCTTATTGAAGTTTTCAAAATCATGAAGGGATATGACAACTTAGACATGAATAAATATTTTGATATAGACCGGTCTAGTCAAACCAGAAGTAATGGCTGCAAAATCATGGGAAAACGATTCCAATCCCACGAAGCAAAATACTTCTTCTTTAACAGAGTTGTAAATATCTGGAACAGATTACCCTCAGATACCGTGAACAGTATCTCAATTGAGACATTCAAAAACAAATTAGACAAGTATTTGCACGAAAATCCTCAGCTGACTCTTTTCCTGTCCGAATAACTTGCTTTTATAGCTACGGTACATGTAAGTTCATGCCCCCTTAGTCTACAAGACACCCCGTAAACAATGTACCCGTACATAGTGTTGCGTCACGATATACATTTTCAATTTATTCGGTGCAAACAAAGCAATATATGCACAGATAACCCTGAGTTAACGGTCACTACTCTTACTTTCGACCTGTGATGGGCTGTGGATCACTGAGGGTCCCTGTTAGTCAAGTGACCACCATTGGGATTTTTTTAATGTACCAGGGGTCACTGCTTCAGGATGAAACTTGTGTACTGTCCCACATGGGAGAGTTCCTTGTCTCAGTGGAGTGAACGGAGCTATTGCCTGATTGACTGCTGCCTACCTAAAAAGCGCCAGGGAAGGTTGCCGCACCACCCCTAAACATCCACTCTGTGCATTGCACATCCACACTGTGCACTGTGCAGTCCCCTTTTATCTAAGACACCCATCCTATATACTTTTCAGTCTCCCCAGCGCAAAGAAAGCAATATAAGCACAGATTAGGAGCTGCACAGATAACCCTGAGTTAACGGTCACTACTCTTACTTTCGACCTGTGATGGGCTGTGGATCACTGAGGGTCCCTGTTAGTCAAGTGACCACCATCGGGATTTTTTAATGTACCAGGGGTCACTGCTTCAGGATGAAACTTGTGTACTTGTCCCACATGGGAGAGTTCCTTGTCTCAGTGGAGCAAACGGAGCTAGGGCCTGATTGACTGCTGCCTACCTTAAAAGCGCCAGGCAAGGCTGCTGCACCACCCCTAAACATCCACACTGTGCAGTGTGTAGCTTCCACGTTATGTCCACAGACTTCCCATTAACTCAATGTAACTGGTTTATAATGTCATGCCGTAACTATTATTTTATTTGTTTACTTTCTCTTTCAGGTTACTCTATCGGGTAGCTTATAGATAAAGTATTATAGAATGTGACTTTTCCTTTCCAGTGTTTCCTATAAAATTTCCACGTCAGTTTTTCCATGCTGCATGGTGGTTTTTCTCACTTTTTCCTGGAGGGTTTGGTGGTGGGGGGAGCCTTCTTGCTTTCCTATCCTTATCCTTCAACATGTAGAGTTAGATCTTGTAGTCATAGTTTTCTCTAACAAGCAGCCTCGAAAGGACCATAAGGTCTGTTGCTGTTTGCTTTCCTGTGTAATCCTGTGTAATCCACCACCTCCTCCTCCTCCTCCTTCTCCTTCAATATTACTTCGGAACCAGCAGAGAGAGAGAGAGAGAGAGAGAGAGAGAGAGAGTAGGAATTGGAAAGAGAGAAAAGGAGGGAGGGAGGCGAAGGAAAATAATGAGAGAAACACAATGCAGCCGTAGAGACAATGGAGGTGGAAAATGAGTGTGAGAAGCACTCTAACTCACTCTATCTTACAAAGTGAGTTAGTGGGAAGTTTGCCCCCCCCCCTCTCTCTCTCTCAACGACAATAAACACATAAACACCACCATAACAAATCCCCAAATTAATGACCCAGCGCCATTTTTTCCAGGTTTGCGGTGATCATCCTGGGAATAATTAAATAAATAAATTCGGCTATTATTCTAGCGAGGACCAATTATATACTTCGTCCTGGGAAAAATAAGTGGGCGTCTTTTTTTACTGTCATGCGTGATGTTATTTGACAGAGACAGACAGACAGACAGCAAATGGAAGTGAAAGAGATCAAGTATGTGCGATTTACAGCTTTATGTGTGATCGTTGCTTTTCATGTGTGTGTGTGGGGGGGGGAGGGGGAGTAAACCAATCCCTATCATGTCGCCGGTGAATACATTTACATGACGGGAGTCTCCTATGATGGTGTGTGCGGACGTATGTATGTTTTTGTGGGGGGGGGAGGGTTCCTGCTGACACACACACACACACTAGTCACTTACACGGACACATTAACAGTATTTCATGTGATTTTTCTTATATAATTACATTAGATTTCGTCCGACTTTATAAAATAGGAACTGTGTGAGAGAGAGAGAGAGAGAGAGAGAGAGAGAGGGTGAAGAGGAATGTGTGTGTGTGTGTGTGTGTGTGTGTGCGTGCGTGCGTGTGTGTGTGTGTGTGTGTGTGTGTGTGTGTGTGTGTGTGTGTGTGTGTGCGTGTGCGCGCGCGCGCGTAAGCAAGAGTAAATATATGTGGATATCGGTATGGGAATTTAGATGCAAATGTGTTTGGGGGGAGGGGGTGAAGAGGCGTTTAATAAGTGTTTACAACAGTACATATGCTTGTGTGTTTGTTTGTATGGAAGAGTTTATGAGTTTTCGAAGCCGTATGTATGTGTGTGTATGTGTGTATGTATTTCGATGTATGTTTTAATGTGTGTGGGGGTATGTATGTGTGTAAATGCTGGTGTATGAATTTGTGTGTGTGTCTTTGTAAATGAGTCAGCAGTGTGTGTCAGTATGATGTGCGAATGAGAGTTAATTCAATAAACCCAACTCTTTGCTGTGTGTGTGTGTGTGTGTGTGTGTGTGTACCTATCTGTGTTTATCATTCTTCTCACGTTCCTTAATTTTCTTCTGCATTAGATTCATAACTGCCTCCTTCTCCCTTTCTCTCCTTCATCCCCACCTACTCTTCCCTTCCTCTTCCTCTCCTCTTTCTCTTCTCTCCCCATTTTCTCCCCCCTCCTACTTCCCTTCCCTCCCTTCATCACTTTCCTCCCCCCTCATTTCATTCCCATCCTCGCTGTCCACATTGTCATCTATTCCGTTTCCCGTCCTTCCCTTTCTTCTTCTTCCTCCTCTCCCCCTCAGTCCCCTCCCTCTTTATCTCCCTTCCCTCCCATTTATATTCCTTCTTTTCTCCCTCTGTCTTCTCTCTTTCTCTCTTACCTCCACAAACACTCCTCCTCACTTCTCCCTCATCCCTCCACAAACACTCCTCCTCACTCCTCCCTCATCCCTCCACAAACACTCCTCCTCACTCCTCCCTCATCCCTCCTGCCTAATCTTGCCTTTCCCTCCCTCACCGCATCCTACCCTCCTCCTCCATTCCCTTCCTCTCCTAGCCGATCCTTCCTCCTCCTTCACCCCATTCTCAACCTCTCTAACCCTCTCTCTCTCTCTCTCCTCTCCCTCAGTCCTCCTCTCCATTCCTATTTTTCCTCACTCCCTCAGGCCAGTAAATCCTCCTTTAAGGTAAACCATCGTGAAAAACACGTCTCCATTATGTTATTAAAACACGCCTGAATAACTGAAGAGACAGATTATATACGGTATATGTTACTGTGTATGCTGGTGTGGCCTTCTGGCAGTGACGGTATATTTGCCCTGCTGCTTTGTCCTGCACGCTGCTGTGGTAGAGAGAGAGAGAGAGAGGGGGGGGGCAGGGAAGAGATAACTGAGAAATTTAGGAAGAGGAAGAGAATTAGGAGGGCGTGGGGGAAAGGAGGGGAGGGAGAGAATATGAGGGGGAAGAGGGGGGGAGGAGAGGAAATTGAAGCCACAATGTAATGGGTGTCTTGAAACGGGATGGGGGGGGGTTGGAAGAGAGGGGGTCCGATAGTTGGCAATTATTGGAGAAGGAGGGGAGATGGAGAAGGAAGTGAAGGAGTATTAGAAAGAATAAAGGAAGACTATACGAATGAGGCGAAGGAGCAAGAAGAGAGGAGGGGATGAGAAGCAAGGAGGTGAGGTAGGAGAGGAGGGTGTGGGGTGAGTGAGGAGAGGAAGAGGAGGATAAATTGAGAGGATATAAGAACGAGAAGAAAAGAGGAAGGAGGAGAGGGGAAGGGGAGAAGAGACGAAAATGGGGAAGGGGAGAGGAAGAGGAGGGGGAGAGAGGAGGGTAAGGGGTGGAGAGAAGAAGAGGAGGGGGAGAGAGGGGGGTAAGGGGTGGAGAGAAGAAGAGGAAAGAGGGATTGGGTATTGGGGAAGGGAGAGGGACCAATAGTTTGCAATTACAGGGGAAAGGAGGGGAAGGGGAGAAGGAAATCAAAGGAGGGAAGGAAGAAGGAGAGGGATGAGAAAAGGGGGAACCAGAATGGGATGCGAGGGGAAAAGAGGGAAACAGAGAGAGAGAGAGAGAGAGGTGGGGGAGGCGATCTGTGCTGTAAAGTTTTGTGGGTAGGAATAATTTTTTTAAGAAAATGTAGATTCGATAGTTTAGATATTGGAAGTTTATAGAGTTGAGAGAGAGAGAGAGAGAGAGAGAGAGAGAGAACACTATTTTATTAGTCTGTAAATCTACATCTATCTCTTGCTTTAGTTAATATTACCTTCGTCTCTCTCTCTCTCTCTCTCTCTCTCTCTCTCTCTCTCACACACACACACACACACGTGTGTCTGTGCTCCTTGCCTTTCATTCTTGCCCCCCCCCCTCATTCTCTTCACATCCGTCTTCCTCCATTTCTCAAGCAATTTACTACGTACCCAAATTTCTCTCTCTCTCTCTCTCTCTCTCTCTCTCTCTCTCTCTCTCTCTCTCTCTCTCTGTCGTTCCTCAGCAGCTGTAACATAAGCTACGACACTCATATATATCTTGGAGGTCATAGGCTACATACATAAATGGCGGTGTTTGGAAGTTACCTTATCTTTATTACAGGAAATGGAACTCAAGGCCAATACAGCATCTTTATTTTTACACAGTAGTGGTAGTAGTAGGCGTAGTAGTGGTGGTGGTGGTATAGTAGTAGTAGTAGTGGTGGTGGTGGTGGTGGTGGTGGTCTTGTGGTAGTCGTGGTAATGGTGGTAGTAGTAATGGTGATGGTGGTGACGATGGTGGTGGAAGTAGTAGTAGTAGTAGTAGTAGTGGTAATAGCAGTGGTGGTGGTGGTGGTGGTGGTAATAGTAGTACTGTTAGTAGTAATAGTAGTAGTAATGGTAGTAGTAGAAGTAAACAGCCTCCTACAGATCACCATCCCCCTTTCAGAACATAGGGAGGTGGGTGAAGGGCGTTTCTATTGGAGGGCAGTGGTTCAGCCCAGTTATATTTGTATTTGTGCCACCACGTGAAGGCGTCCCTCTCCATCACCCGTGTGTGTGTGTGTGTGTGTGTGTGTGTGTGTGTGTGTGTAGTTTCCGGTTCTCCCTAATTTCCTCCCTTCTTCCTTCTCTTCAAGCCCACTTCCTTGTCAGTCTCCCATTCCCTTCCCTTCTCCTCCTCCCTTGTTCCCTTCCTGTCCTTTCCTTACCCTTCCCTCCCCATAGATCCTCCTTTTCTCCCTCCCTCCCTCTATCCCTTCTTTCCTAACTCCCCCAACCCCTTCCCCTCTCCTCCTACCCCCCCACCCCTTCCCCTCTCTTCCTCCCTCTCCACCCCTTTCCTTCCCTGTCTCCCTCCCCTACCCCTTTCCCTCCCTTCTTTCCTCCTCCACCCCTTTCCCTTCCTCCCTTCTCCACCCCTTTCCTTCCCATCCCTTTCTTCCTCCCCCACCCCTTTCCCTCCCTTCCTCCCTCCCCCACTCCTTTCCCTCTCTTCCTCCCTCCCCCACACATTTCCCACCCTTCCTCTCTCCCCCACCCCTTACACTCCCTTCCTCCCTCCCCCACCCCTTACCCTCCCTTCCACCCTCCCCCACCCCTTACCCTCCCCTTACCCTCCTTTCCTCCCTCTCTCACAACTTTCCCTCCCTTCCTCCCTCCCCCTTCCCTTACCCTCCTGTCCTTCCTCCTTCCCCCACCCCTTACCCTCCCTTCCTCCCTCCCGCACCCCTTACCCTCCCTTCCTCCCTCCCCCACCCCTTACCCTCCCTTCCTCCCTCCCTCACCCCTTACCCTCCCTTCCTCCCTCCCCCACGCCTTACCTTCCCTTCCTCCCTCCCTCACCCCTTACCCTCCCTTCCTCCCTCCCCCACGCCTTACCCTCCCTTCCTCCCTCCCTCACCCCTTACCCTCCCGTCCTCCACTTCCCCCTCGACTGCAGTTCGAGTGACTCTTGAAGAAAAAGCAACAATTTAGTCAGTCTACACAACCACGAGAATGAGAGAGAGAGAGAGAGAGAGAGAGAGAGAGAGAGAGAATTAAGAGGTCAGGGTACAAGATGTGGTCTCCTAATTAGCTGCCACTAACACCTGTCAGTACCGTGTGTGTGTGTGTGTGTGTGTGTGTGTGACTCTCTGTATGTGTTTGAGTACTTATACCTAAGTACTTCATATGTATGTGTAATTGTGTGAACATGTCTGTGTGTATACAGTGAACTGTATGTATATGAATGTCTGAATATTTCTCTCTCTCTCTCTCTCTCTCTCTCTCTCTCTGTCCCTTACTTACCTTCCATACCATAGTAACAATAACAATGAAAAACTCAATTTCTCACGATATATTTTAGAGATAAGGGAGGAGGAGGAGGATTACATAGGATTACATAGGAAGGCAAACAGCAACAGACCTTATAGTCCTTTCTAGGCTGTTTGTTAGAGAAGACTATGACTACAAGATCTAACTCTACATGCTGAAGGATAGGGATAGTAAAGCAAGAAGGCTACCCCCACCACCGAACCCTCCAGGAAAAAGTGAGAAAAACCACCATGCAGCATGGAAACTCTGACATGGAAATTTCACAGGAAGTACTGGAAAGGAAAAGTCACATTCTATAATACTTTGTCTATAAGCTACCCGATTGAGTAACCTGAAAGAGAAAGTTATTAAAGATATTATAGACGGGTACGTTGAGTTCATGGGGCGTCTGTAGACATAAAGTGGAAACTACATAGTGCACAGTGTGGATGTTTAGCGGTGGTGCGGCAGCTTTTCCTGGCGCTTTTTAGGTAGGCAGCAGTCAGTCAGGCCCTAGCTCCGTTCACTCCACTGAGACAAGGAACTCTCCCATGTGGGACAAGTACACAAGTTTCATCCTGAAGCAGTGACCCCTGGTACATCAAAAAAATCTCGACGGTGGTCACTTGGCTAACAGGGACCCTCAGTGATCCACAGCTCATCACAGGTCGAAAGTAAGAGTAGTGACCGTTAACTCAGGGCTATCTGTGCAGATCCTAATCTGTACTTACTGTTGTTTCCTTATTTGCATTGAGTAAATCGAGAACTGTATAATGACTTGACGCGACGCTATGTACGGGTATGTTAAGTTTACGGGGCGTCCTGTAGACACGAGGGGACTGCACAGTGCACAGTGTGGATGTTTAGGGGTGGTGCGGCAGCCTTGCCTGACACTTTTAAGGTAGGCAGCAGTTAATCAGGAGGAGGAGGACGACGACGACGACGACGACGGGGAAGTGGAGGAGGAAAAGGTGGAGGAGAAAGGAGGAGGGAAAAAGAGAAACAGTGGAACAGCGGGAAGAGGGGAGAGAGAGGGAAGGGGAAAAAGAGAGGGGGGGAAAGGGATGATAATGGGAGAAGAGAGGAATGGGAGAGAAGGGGAGGAGAGTGGAAGGAAAAAAAAAAAGATAAAGGGAGGAGGAAAATGAGAATGAGGAAGGGGTGGGGGAGAGAGAAGAGATGATAGGGGAGACAGGAGGGAAAGGGAAGGATGAAAGAGAAAATAATAAATAGAAGGAAAGATGAGAGAGAGAGAGAGAGAGAGAGAAACTAATGAGAACGATGGAAGTAGCACAGCAATCAGTAACACCATTAACACATCTACTGCAATTAGTACATCACAACTACCACAACTGCCATCACCACCACTGCCACCACGGCCACTACTACTGCCACTACCACCACAACTACCACTACTACTGCCACCACCACCACAACTACCACTACTACTGCCACCACCACCACAACTACCACTACTACTGCCACCACCACCACCACAACTACCACTACCACCACAACTACCACTTCCACCACCAACAAGTATTATAACCAGCAACACAGTGATATTCTGTTCACTCTAACTTGGCCTAAAATTGCCATCCCCTCATCGGGAATGCTGGGTTGTAGCGATAGATTAGCACTAGAATATGATGCTAGTCACTAAGAAGTGCCGTGGAAACGATCTAGAACCGTAGTAGTGATTTTTTATGGCACTGAACTACGTGAAATAAGCAGCAAAAGGACGAAAATCTGTGCCAGGTTAAGGTGAAAGTAGTACGAGTATAGTATTACAATCTCCACCAAGATCCCCATTACCACTATTACTACCACCAACACCACACCTATCACTACCACTGCCACCATCACCATTACCATCACTACCACTACCACCAACACCACAACCATCACTACCACTACCACCAACACCACAACCATCACTACCACTACCACCAACACCACAACCATCACTACCACTACCACCAACACCACTACCATCACTACCACTACCACCAACACAACACCCATCACTACCACTGCCACCATCACTACTACCATCACTACCACTATTTTATACCACCAACACCACAACCATCAATACCTCTACCACCAACACCACAACCATCACTACCACTACCACAACTACTACTACCACAACTACTACTACTACCACAGCCTTGCCCCTAAGGCACGTACCTTAACAACATATTGACGAATATTTTGTAAATTCTACGAAGCAGTATGAAGAAAGATGGATATTTGTACCATCTTCAGAAAATATCGTGGAGACTGAGTGAAAAATGTTGCTTATAAATTCACTGGCTGAGCTCGTGAGAATCTCTCTCTCTCTCTCTCTCTCTCTCTCTCTCTCAGTATAATGTAGACTATTTCTAACCCATTCCCTGCCAGAGATGATGTACTAAATTTTCTTTTTCTTTTTTCAGGTGAGTTTTGTCTTTCCTGCATCAGGGCATCTTTAGGGTATGTACGAGTACTAAACTTTTTTTTTTTTTTCATAGTCAATCTCGTCCACCTTAATTTACGGTTTTAATCAGGCTGTGATAAGGATAAATTATAAAACCATAAGACGTAATTGAACTAAAGAGTTTTATATTTCCATAAAGTGAGCACTATCTTATAAACTCTAAATAATAATATGGTGAGGAACGAGGAGAAACTACACACACCATCAGGGTAGTGAAGGTATTAAGCATTATTTTTGTAAGCTACGTATGTAAGATTTCTGCCGAACTCTGATTAACAGGAAAACAACATTTCTTTCGTTTTATACGTATTTTGTCTGGCTTTATAGCCTACAGGGCGGCCCGTAAATAGCACACCACTAGAAACACCAGGCGGTATCCTGTGTGATGCAGGGACGGCTCAGTCTGCCGGTGTGGGCGTGAGTGTGGCATTAGGGGTCGGATATGAATAACTGATACAGGGTAGATACCGTTAACACTGAGCCGTCCCCACAACACACAAGAAATCGGCCAGCGGAGTGGAAGTGTAGCGTTATAATATACTGGCCACTCTGTATGTCTGCTTTATGTATACGGCGAGGAGTGTGTGTGGGTAGGGTAGGTACGACGTGTGTATTGCCTAAACCTGGGTTCAATCCCACCCGAGGAGACACTTAAGAGGAGGCAGTGGTTTGTCCTTCCATGTGTTCTTATATATTTAGCAGCTAGTTAAGGTTTCCTCATTGATAAAACACACTTTCTCACTCACAAACACACCCACTCCTACACACTCTTCTCTCTCCTCCCACACTCCAAAAAGCCTGTCACACCTGTACCTGTGCCTGAAGCATTGGGTGGGGGCGGGTCACTTCTCCTGTGATACAAAGTGATGGTCCTCAGCCCTACGGATCAGCTTCCCCTCACGACCGCAAAACATGGGTTGAACGTAAAGTCATAGGGGGTTAGGAAGGTAGGACAGATGCAAGGCACACACGCTACAACAGAAGAAATAAATCTATATGAAGCCTGTTACTATGTATCTGGTCTAACTTTATATTTTAATTTGCCTTCAGTCCAACTTTCCATTGGGCTTTCATTACCTCTGCTTGCTACCAATTGAAGCTTTATGTCAAACTCGACTGCCTGGCAGTTAAGTCGTATCTTTTAATATAAGCTGTGTGTTTTACCTGTATGAGGCCCTATTATATCTATATCTACATCAGTCAGTCTGTTTATCAATTAGCTTAAAATCTAAACCGTCCTCCATCCTAGGTGCCCTATACTGTATTTTATGACTTACCTCTGCAGATAAAATTTATGACTATTCCCTTTCATAAATTCCCCAACTCTCTCTCTCTCTTTCCTACTTTGTCAGTGATGTCTCTCTCTCCTTCACCCCCACGTTTTTCTTTCTTCCATGCATTCACTGCTTTCCAAATCTCATAAGGCCAGGTTTGAAAGTTTTATGTTCCACGGTTGCTGCGTAGTCATACGTCAGCCAGCAACAACCTCCCTCCCAGCCTGACAGCCGCCCTACCTTGTTTTCCCGCCTTTTTGCATTTTGTTGATCCACCATTTTTTCTCAGCCCCGTAATATACAATAGAGCCGACACTGCCGTTTTGCGTCCTTCCCCTTTTCTCGGCGTTGGTTTATATATGTGGGTCGTAATTTTGGGTTTTTCCCGGTGCGCCTGAGATATCATTGTTTAGGGCGATGTGTTTCCCGCCCCTGCCACCAGCTGGCGTCCTGGCTGCCTCGTGTACCTGGACATGATATACTACTGTTGGGTGGATTTTCTTTTTTTGTAAAGGAAAATATCTGTTTACCTACCTGTTTCTCAGTTTGTCTATCTATCTGGCCATCTATCTACAATCAGATATGGAAATTTTGTTAAGATAATTCGGCAGTTTCCGCCACACTTGGACACTTCAGGGATGAGTGGATACGGAACATACAGTATATGGATGCCGAAACTGTTTTCTGAATTAACCATGTTTAAATTTGCCGGCTGAATTATATTATTATTTTTTTTAACAACTGACGGCATTGTTCAATCGTTGCAGTAGTTTTTTTTTTTTTTTTTTTTTTTTTTTTTTTGAATGCATTGGTGGTTAATAGTGGTGTCCGTATCCTGAGAGTGGACGACCCATTGCTTTTGCGGTGGAGAAACACGAGGAGGAGGTGGAAGTGGTGCTGATATAAAAGCATTGTAGAAAACGGCATGGAGCTAACATGGTATAGTTACGGAATTTTTGAGAGTTGGATAGCTATGGCTTCATCTGCAGTTGCTTTTAGAGTTCTTTTGCTGTGGAGTGAGGCTGCAGAATTTTGCTGTGGGTGTTTCTCATAGTTTCTCTTTATTTCTTATATTTCCTGCATAGTTCTGATATATTATCCGCATAGTTCTGATATATTATCCGCATATTTCTGATATATTTTCCGCATAGCTCTGATATATTTTCCGCATAGTTCTGATATATTTTCCGCATATTTCTGATATATTTTCCACTTAATTCTGTTTTTCATTGCATTGCTTATTTGCAGTTTCTACCGTTTTCTGTTATTTCTCTCGTATTTCTCATTCCCCATGTTCATTGCATGTATTCATATATTCTCGTTTTTTCCATGGAACTTTAGGGGTAACTCGTCCATCCCATTCTGCTTGATTTATTTTCATTTTGGTATATAATTGACATGCGGGTGAGGGTGATGAAGTTACCATGGGTGTTGAAATTGATGGTGTCATTGATGTGTTGATGAGGGTGTCTGATACACAGGGGGAGTTTTATAGGTATGTGTGTGTGTGTGTGTGTGTGTGTGTGTGTGTGTGTGTGTACAGTTACTAACAATTGCTAATCCTCCCCACAAAGAAAAATAAAAACACTGTGACCAGTGACTTACAAAACCCAGCAACGTGTTCCTTAGAGGCCAGCAAACTTTTATCACTATTAAACTATTAAAGTCCACTCAAAGAGTGCATACCTCCGCCAACGGATATACCAGACAAAGATCACCAGCAAAATCAACTCTTCCTTGGTCCATGCTCACATACCTGCAAAATTTCACTGAAATCCATGAATAACATTTTAGATCCTGTGGACAAGCAAACACACATACAGACAAACACGACATGGGTGAATACAGTACATAACCTCCAACACCGTTGACGGAGGTAAATATTTATGTGTATACGTGTTTGTGTCTGTGTGGAGAGATGAGTGTGTGTTATTTGTTGGGTATTTGTATTGTCATGTGACCCTCTCTTCCTTTCTTTCACTTTCTCCCCCTTCCTCCTCCCCTCCCCCAATTTCTTTCCTTTCCTCCCACTTCTCTCCTCTTTTTTTCCCCTCGTCTGCCTAGTTTTCCTCTCCATTCCTCTCCAGTTCCCCTGTTGTCTGTCCCTGTTCCCTCTCTTCATTTCATGAGGAGAGGGAGAGGGGAAAGGAGAGATAGGAAAGAGGGAACAAGAGAGAAGCGAGAAAGGGAGGGAGATAATGATAAGAGAGAGAGTGGGAAGGGAAGAAGTTGTAGGGGGGAGGAAGGAGAAAGGGGGGAAAAAATTAAAGGATGGTAAGAGGGGGAATGGGGAGAGGGGAAAGGTGAAGAAAAGACAAAGAAAGGAACGAGAAAGAGAGGGACACAGAAGAGGAGGAGAGATTGTAGGGGAGGAAGAGGGAGGGAGGACAGGGAAGAAATGGGGAGAGGGAGAGGGGGTAGGAGAGAGGGAAGAGAGAAGGAAAGAGGAGAGAGAGGGAGAGAAAGAGAGAGAGAGAGAAAAAGAAAAAAAGAAAAGGGGGGGGGAAGGGAGAGAGAAGGAAAGGGGTATGCAAGTAGGCCAACCAGTAAGCCACTCTTAATTGTCTACTGCTATCTCACATCTCAATGTGTGTGTGTGTGTGTGTGTGTGTGTGTGTGTGTGAGAGAGAGAGAGAGAGAGAGAATGTGAGGGCTTGAGGGAACCAGACTTAAGATCCAATTTTAAAGGCGCGCGCGCGCGCACACACACACACACACACACACACACACACACACACACACACACACACACACACACACACACATTTTAAAGGACACAAATACACAATACAAATACAGAATACAAAATTTATTCATTACAAAACTACACAGATTAATATAGTCATCATGTATTCATCTGAGGGAACTAGACAAAGTGAACACCAGTAATGGGGTAAGAATGAGTCTCCTTGGTTACTAGTCAGATTCATTTTAACCAGGCAGAGATCAGTACTACAGCTCTGTATCCTTCTATAGCACTTCATCGTGACTAGCACTGTATTCTAGTGTTAATATCTTGCCACAGCTCAGCATTTCTACTACAGTACTTCTTCGTGACTAGCAACATATTCTGATCTCTTGTTAAAGCTCAGCATTAAGAAGACAGTACTACAGCTGATTATCATTTCCACAGCACTTCTTCGTGAGTAGCAATATATTTTACTGCTGATCTCTTCATTCAGCTCAGCATATTAGATGATAGTACTACAGCTGAGCATCATTTCCACAGCACTTCTTCGTGACTAGCACCATATTCTAGTCTTAACTGAGCGTATTCAAATCAAACCTCCAGTCTAACCACACCTGGCCATCAGTTATGCCTAAAAGGGTCTTACGATTCTCTCAGGTGAAGACAAAACAATTAGAGTGAGAAAGTTAAGGCAAATTATTGTCTGACTTAACTAAGACTTCCAGTAAGAGTCCAGTATAAGTAAGACTTCCAGTAAGAGTCCAGTATAAGTAAGAATTCCAGTAAGAGTCCAGTATAAGTAAGAATTCCAGTAAGAGTCCAGTATAAGTAAGAATTCCAGTAAGAGTCCAGTATAAGTAAGAATTCCAGTAAGAGTCCAGTATAAGTAAGAATTCCAGTAAGAGTCCAGTATAAGTAAGAATTCCAGTAAGAGTCCAGTATAAGTAAGACTTCCAGTAAGAGTCCAGTATAAGTAAGACTTCCAGTAAGAGTCCAGTATAAGTAAGAATTCCAGTAAGAGTCCAGTATAAGTAAGAATTCCAGTAAGAGTCCAGAATAAGTAAGAATTCCAGTAAGAGTCCAGTATAAGTAAGACTTCCAGTAAGAGTCCAGTATAAGTAAGACTTCCAGTAAGAGTCCAGTATAAGTAAGACTTCCAGTAAGAGTCCAGTATAAGTAAGAATTCCAGTAAGAGTCTAGTATAAGTAAGAATTCCAGTAAGAGTCCAGTATAAGTAAGAATTCCAGTAAGAGTCCAGTATAAGTAAGAATTCCAGTAAGAGTCCAGTATAAGTAAGAATTCCAGTAAGAGTCTAGTATAAGTAAGAATTCCAGTAAGTGTCCAGTATAAGTAAGAATTCTAGTAACTAATTAACTAAGAATTTTAGTAACTTAGGCTCGTGTTCTTGTCAGTTATGGAAGCTCCGTAACACCCCTTCCTAAGCGATTTATTTTGCTTATTAGACCTTACTGTTGTATTCTGTATCATATAAATCTTTCCAACATCGCCATACTCGTGCATATATAACGTACAAAAGAATATTAACCAGCCATATCCAAAAATAAATCGCAAAGGAAGAGGTGTTAGGGACCTTCCTTACCCTCCAAGCTGTCTTTTAATTTTTTTTTTTTTCTTGAAGGGGCTGGATCGTAGTTTTGCTTGGGCCTTCTTAAATCTCCGAGAGTGCACACCCCCTCACATCATTGTGTATATTAGCGTGGCCTGAAAAAAAAAAAAAGTAAATGAGTTACCCCTTAATATAATAGTAATAATAATAATAATAATAATAATAATAATAATGATAATACAGGTTATAATGATAATGATTAGATGGATGTGTATTGCGTCCTGAGGGAGGAGGGGGGGGGGGAGGTTTAGGATGGAAGACTTGAAAGGAAGGATGGGACTGGAGTGTATTGGTGCTGTGATGAGGAGGGGTAGATTGAGATGGTCTGGCCATGTGGAGAGGATGAGGGACAACAAATTGGTACGGAAAGTGAGAAGTGTGAACGTCGGGGGTAGAGTTGTGAGAGGCAGACCGAAAAAGACCTGGGACGAGGTCATAGAGTATGACCTCAGGAATAAGGAACTGAAGAGTGAGGCTGCCAGAGATCGAGCAGCATGGATAGCGGCCATTAGGAGACCAAGCCTGACGCATACAAGCATTTTGGAGCCTTAATATATGATACGATACTACCACCACCACCATCCTGACTATCTTTCTACCATTTATAATTTGTATGTAAAAAAGTAACTATAAAGTAACCATACCTAACGAGAGAGAGAGAGACTTAACAGTTAATTAGGGAGTTACCTGTTGTTGGCAGGTACCGGAAATCAAACCCGACCTCCTTGGCCAAAGTCCGAATCTGAGTCATGCCCGGGACTTGGTCTCGCGAAAGTGTGATTGCCAGTTGCTGCTGCTCGTATTCTGCTATTGCCTTGAAGGTCTGCAAATAATAATAATAATAATAATAATAATAATAATAATAAAATAATAATAATAATGATGATGTTAGGTATCGGTAGTAGTAGTAGTAGTAGTAGTAGTAGCAGCAGCAGCAGCAGCAGTAGTAGTAGTAGTAGTATATAGTAGTAGTAGTAGTAGTAGTAGTATATAGTAGTAGTAGTAGTAGTAGTATATAGTAGTAGTAGTAGTAGCAGCAGCAGCAGCAGCAGCAGCAAGATCAGCAGAGTAGTATAGTTCTTGTACACCTTTATGTACACAAGACTTCGTGTACACCAACTCATGTACATCAGACTTTATGTCTGCCATTATGTACACCAAATATGTACACCAAAACTCATTTACACACAAAAAAACGTACACACAAAAACCTGTACAGCAAGTCATGTAGCCTGGATAAAACAAGCCTGGGCAGCCTGGGGTGGGATAAGGTGTGAACTGCTTCGTCTCTGGTTCACTGGGTAGTGTTGGCAGGCCTGTTTAGTTCACCACAATTATAATGCAATACCGTAGCAAAGTGTGGGTTAGATATTACTGTTTAGTTCACCACAATTATAATGCAATACCGTAGCAAAGTGTGGGTTAGATGTTACTGTTTAGTTCACCACAATTATAATGCAATACCGTAGCAAAGTGTGGGTTAGATATTACTGTTTAGTTCACCACAATTATAATGCAATACCGTAGCAAAGTGTGGGTTAGATATTACTGTTTAGTTCACCACAGTTATAATGCAATACCGTAGCAAAGTGTGGGTTAGATGTTACTGTTTAGTTCACCACAATTATAATGCAATACCGTAGCAAAGTGTGGGTTAGATATTACTGTTTAGTTCACCACAATTATAATGCAATACCGTAGCAAAGTGTGGGGTTAGATGTTACTAACTGGCAGCTGTCTGTGGGGTTAGATAGTACTAACTGGCAACTGTCTGTGGGGTTAGATAGTACTAACTGGCAACTGTCTGTGGGGTTAGATAGTACTAACTGGCAACTGTCTGTGGGGTTAGATAGTACTAACTGGCAACTGTCTGTGGGGTTAGATAGTACTAACTGGCAACTGTCTGTGGGGTTAGATAGTACTAACTGGCAACTGTCTGTGGGGTTAGATAGTACTAACTGGCAACTGTCTGTGGGGTTAGATAATACTAACTGGCAACTGTCTGTGGGGTTAGATAATACTAACTGGCAACTGTCTGTGGGGTTAGATAATACTAACTGGCAACTGTCTGTGGGGTTAGATAGTACTAACTGGCAACTGTCTGTGGGGTTAGATAGTACTAACTGGCAACTGTCTGTGGAGTTAGATAGTACTAACTGGCAACTGTCTGTGGGGTTAGTACTAACTGGCAACTGTCTGTGGGGTTAGATAGTACTAACTGGCAACTGTCTGTGGGGTTAGATAGTACTAACTGGCAACTGTCTGTGGGGTTAGATAGTATTAACTGGCAACTGTCTGTGGGGTTAGATAGTACTAACTGGCAACTGTCTGTGGGGTTAGATAGTACTAACTGGCAACTGTCTGTGGGGTTAGATAGTACTAACTGGCAACTGTCTGTGGGGTTAGATAGTACTAACTGGCAACTGTCTGTGGGGTTAGATAGTACTAACTGGCAAATGTCTGTGGAGGTAGATAGTTCTAACTGGCAACTGTCTGTGGGGTTAGATAGTACTAACTGGCAACTGTCTGTGGGGTTAGATAGTACTAACTGGCAACTGTCTGTGGGGTTAGATAGTACTAACTGGCAACTGTCACAGCCGCAGCACCAACACAGCCGTATCATTTCCCGGAAATCACAGTCCGTGTATCACAATGTCTGAAACTGAAACGGTGCTGATACTTTTTTTTATCGAGGGTACACAAACCATTATGTACACCAAAAAACAGTCACATGTACGTACCAGGTCCAGTGCCGTGGCCACATCAGTACAGCGCGTGTGGAAGTGTGTGCTCAGAAGAGGCAGCGCAGTTAGGGTGGTACTGACAGTGGTGATGATGAAGATGGATGCAATTTCAGTCAATCCACGGCAGTTGAAAGCAGAGAGAATTGGACTGCTGAATAGGAAGTCTTTCAGCAGGTAAGCACTGGACTCTAGAGGCTGCATGGCTTTTTCATCCCATCGAGACCTGTGTGGGATAATGATAATAATAAAAATAATAATAATAATAATAATAGTATTTATAATGATAATAATAAAATAATAAAATAATAATAATTATAAAAATAATAATTATAATTATAATTATACAGTAAACTCTTAATTGTCTGTCATTGCAATATCCGGCCCAGTGCAGTATCCGGCACTGCTGGCTCGGCTCTATTAAAGCAATATCTGTCAAAATTATGCAAAGTCTGGCACCAAAATGGGACATAACTGGCGGTTCTGTGCAATATCCGGCATGTGGGGGAGGCAGTGGCTGAATTGGTAGAGAGGTGGCCTGCAGTCCTAATGGACCCAGGTTTGAATCCCCGCTGGGGCAGGGAACAGTTTAAGGATTTGAATTTCGTAAAAGCAGGTGATATTGATCTACCGTAAGACTCGCAGACATGTATTAGTACCCCCATTAATACCGGTACACCAGTCCTGTATGAGACAGCCCTAGCATGTATTCAGTATGGACGGTGGGTGTTAGTGCCAAAGTGGCGACATGTGGGGTGTATGGTATGCAGGAGGACTAATGGGCCTTGGGAGCAGGCTGTGAAGCCTATGCCCAGAGTTTGACACATAAAAAAAATAATAATGCTGCAATAAATTGAGATGTATCAACCAGCTCATGCGCAGTAGCCAACTGGTGCTGTAGTACTGTATTACAGTATACTGGTAGCCAACTGGTGCTGTAGTACTGTATTACAGTATACTGGTAGCCAACTGGTGCTGTAGTACTGTATTACAGTATACTGGTAGCCAACTGGTGCTGTAGTACTGTATTACAGTATACTGGTAGCCAACTGGTGCTGTAATACTGTATTACAGTATACTGGTAGCCAACTGGTGCTGTAGTACTGTATTACAGTATACTGGTAGCCAACTGGTGCTGTAGTACTGTGTTACAGTATACTGGTAGCCAACTGGTGCTGTAGTACTGTATTACAGTATACTGGTAGCCAACTGGTGCTGTAGTACTATATTACAGTATACTGGTAGCCAACTGGTGCTGTAGTACTGTATTACAGTATACTGGTAGCCAACTGGTGCTGTAGTACTGTATTACAGTATACTGGTAGCCAACTGGTGCTGTAGTACTGTATTACAGTATACTGGTAGCCAACTGGTGCTGTAGTACTGTATTACAGTATACTGGTAGCCAACTGGTGCTGTAGTACTGTATTACAGTATACTGGTAGCCAACTGGTGCTGTAGTACTGTATTACAGTATACTGGTAGCCAACTGGTGCTGTAGTACTGTATTACAGTATACTGGTAGCCAACTGGTGCTGTAGTACTGTATTACAGTATACTGGTAGCCAACTGGTGCTGTAGTACTGTATTACAGTATACTGGTAGCCAACTGGTGCTGTAGTACTGTATTACAGTATACTGGTAGCCAACTGGTGCTGTAGTACTGTATTACAGTATACTGGTAGCCAACTGGTGCTGTAGTACTGTATTACAGTATTTTATCATTACTTGTTGTATGTTATGCATAATTTTCATCTACTCACGGGAGTCTTTAAGATAGAGGGCAAAGATGGATAATAACGCAGTATTCGACTTGACGCCAAATATTGAGCCAGTGGGGGGGTTCTGTGCAAAATCCGGCATTTTGCAATATCCGGTGTAGGACTTGGCTGGATTATGCCGGATAATTGAGTTTGCTATAATAATAATCATCATCATAATAATGCCTATGGGTAACTTTACACTCCCTCTTCTGTCTTTCTTTCCTTCATTCTTTCCTCTTCCTTCAGCCTGTGGGTGACTCTACACTGAGTGACAAGCCAAATGGTTTCCTGTACACCAGGAAACCATTTACTACGTTGGGTGGTAACCATATAACCAAATTTTGGCGCCTGGTGGTTTAATGGGTAATTATTGCGCTCCAATCGGATTGAGCCGGTGAAGGTTTATATCCAAGGGATGGTTGGGGTTGATTGCTCATGTAATGCCACTCAGGGATGAGAGAGGCTGGTCACTCTCATCTTAAATGTCGGGACCGACTGCCTAGCCCTGGGCGCCTACTCTCCTCATGGGGCAGTGTAGGATTGGATGATGGATGGATGGATAATAGTAATAATAATAATAATAATAATAGTAATAATAATACAGGTAATGAGGATGATAAAAATAGGAAGAAGTACACTTGTAGCAGTTGTAGTAGTAGTAGTAGTAGTAGTAGTAATAGTGGTGGTAGTAGTAGTAGTAGTAGTAATGGTAGTAGTAGTAGTAATGGTAGTAGGAGAACGAGGAAGAGGAAGAGGAGGAGGAGAAAGAGTGCTGAAGATGATAATAATAATAATACAAATAAAAAAATAATAATAATATCCAAGGGGTGGTTGGGGTTTATTGCTCATGTAATGCCACTCAGGGATGAGTGAGGCTGGTCACTCTCATCTTAAATGTCAGGACCAACTTGCCTAGCCCCGGCCTTCTACGCTCCTCATGGGGCAGCATAGAAGTGGACGATGGATGGATGGAATAGTAGCAGGAGAAGGAGGAAGAGGAAGAGGAGGTGGAGGAGTAGTGCTGAAGGTGATAATAATAATAATAATAATAATAATAATAGTAATAATAATAATAAGAATAAGAATAATAATAATATAGTAATAATAATAATAATAATAATAATAATAATAATAATATCCAAGGGGTGGTTGGGGTTTATTGCTCATGTAATGCCACTCAGGGATGTGTGAGGCTGGTCACTCATTTTAAATGTCAGGACCAACTTGCCTAGCCCCGGGCTCCTACGCTCGTCATGGGGCAGCATAGAATTGGATGATGGAAGGATAATAACAATAACCACTGACAACAAATGTAATGCTGATACTAAAATTACTATGCAAAACAGGGATGACAATTTTAGGGCAAGTTATAAACAGGAAGAATTATATGAATAATATAAACAATTCAGTATTATTTTTAAACTAATACTTACTTGTCTTTAACCATGCGTT
Source organism: Coenobita brevimanus (assembly GCF_032717465.1). Lineage (NCBI taxonomy): Eukaryota > Metazoa > Arthropoda > Malacostraca > Decapoda > Coenobitidae > Coenobita > Coenobita brevimanus. Next base: position 44,915,120 of record NC_137021.1, read on the forward strand.
TAACGAAATCCATTTTCCTTGCCAGCAGCTTCATAAATCCGCGAAGAAATCTGGCCTCGGTTTTACTCTCCAAAGCTGCTGTCTGATGGATATGAAGTAAATTAGATTCATTTTGTTTTTAATGGCTCCAACATGCTTGCATGCATCACCCTTGGTCACCTAATGGCGGCTGTCCATGCTGCACGATCTCTGGCAGCTTCCCTATGCAGTCCCTTATCCCTGAGGACCTCATCCTATGGTCTTTTTCGGTCTACCTCTCGCTATCCTTCCCCTAACACTAACACTTCTCACTATCTGCACTCAATTATCATCCCCCATCCTCTCCACATACCTAAACCATCTCAATCTACCTCTCCTCATGACAACACCAATACACTCCAGTCCCCTCCTACCTTTCAACTCGTCCATCATAACCCTAGTCCTCCCAGCCTCGCACTCAGGGACGCACTGCACATCCACCTAATCATTGCCGTTTCTGTACTTTTGAGCCTATGAACATTCTTCCTTTACTACCGGGGTCTCACTACCGTACAGCATTACACTCTTAACACATGCCGCATACAAAGATCCTTAGCACGGAGGAAGAGCCTCTAGCCACAGATCTAGCTCCAGCCCCACCTTCAGCACATAACATGTCTCCCAAATAACAAAACTCCTCCACACATTCAAGAGACTTACCAGCAAGTTCAGTCCTTTCACGCCTGGCAATTTCCACATGCTTTCCCCAACACACCACACACATGAAATCAGCATTATCTCGCAGTCTACCTCTGCACCCACATATCACAAACACAGCACAAGATGGAATTACTTCCCACTCTTTTGTGGCAAATTGCACATGGCCACTCTCCCTCTTCTTTGACAGTACCGCCACCAGCCCTAAACACCATCATTTTTGTTTTGTCTGCATTTGCTCTTAAGCCCTTGCGCCCCATACCATCTCTCCACTTCCTAAATCTTTCCTCCACCCCCCTTTCATTCTCTGAAGTCAACACCAAATCATCAGCATACAACATCTCCCACTGAAGTCCAATTTTGAAGTCACGTGAGAGGGCTTCAAATGCCATAAGAAAAACCAGGGACTCAAAACTGACCCCTGATGCGCACCAACATTCACGGAAAACTCATCACTCATATCTCCATTCACTCATATCTCCCAAGCTTTCTCATTGCCCACTTCACCACCTTTCCAGGGACTGTCAAAGGCCTCCAAACCAACAAAAACAAAGTACAGTTCCCTTTTCTTTCCTGTCTATATTTTCCTGAAGCTGTCGAACAATGAATATGGCATCAGTGGTTCCCCTGCCTGGCATAAGCCCAAACTGAATCTCATCAGTATTCACTCTTTCTCTAATCATACCTTCTAGAACTCTCTCCATTACCCTCATTACCTTGTCCAAAAGCTTTATGCCTCTATAATTTCCTTTTTCCAGGGCATCACCCTTCCCCTTGTACATATTTACAATTACACTCTTCAGCCAGTCATCTGGGACAACACACTCATATATAATTGTATTTTTCAAATCAGTGACTAACCCCACTCCTATATCTCCTAAGCTTTCAATGTCACCCCAGACACACCTGCTGCCTCCTCCACCTGCATCCTGCCCATTGCCCTGCTCACACTAGCAGCGTCAGTCAAAGGCCAAGGGCCAGACACTGGATCTGCTGGCCCCAACCTTCCCTGTCCCAGTCAAACTCCTCATTCAACAACCGGTTGTAGTGCTCTCAGCAGGCGTCTTTATTATCCCCACTGTTCACCATTACCTTTCCTTTATCATAATAATAAATGGAGTTTATTATCTACTTATCTATCTATCTATCTACCTGCTATCAGTCAGTATAGTGTCACGGAGATAACAGTGGTTTCGATACCTGGTCTTTTACGACGGCGGTGAAGTGGTTGAAGTGTCCATTCCTATTGAGCTTCAGAACCACATTCTTGAGAGGCTGAGCGAGACCAAAGACAAGGTCAAACGGGGTCAGGGTAGTTACTGCATCCATGACCCCCTTCACTAACAATCCACCAAGCTCAGGGCTGGCCACGTCTGAATCTGGCCACAGCTGTTTGAGGTATAATAGTAATGAGTGTAATGGGAATAACAGTAAGAGTAATTGTCATAATAATAATAATAATAATGATGATGATGATGATGATGATGATGATGATGATGATTGATGATTGATGATGATGATTGATGATGATGATGATGATGATGATGATGATGATGACAATTTATGGCCTTCGAGAGAAATGGTCGCTGAATGCACTGTGAGGCTGGATAGTGAGGAGATGGAAAATGTGAGTGCATTTAAGTACTTGGGTAGTGTGGCGAGTAAGGATGAAAGTTTAGAGGATGAAGTGCTTGGAAGAGTACAGCAGGGAAGAAAGGCTGCTGGTTCATTGAAAGCAGTGATAAGGAATAAGGAAGTGAACATGGAAATACAAAAGTCGCTGCATGATAGTACAGTAATGGAAATGAGTTATTTGAGAGGAGCATGTGTTGTTACATGAGAGACTGACTAACAAATGAGGAAGTGAAGGAGAGTTATGATATGGATGTGGATGTGATGAAAAGTGTTGGGAGTAATACACTGAGGTCGTGTGGCCATGTGAAGAGGACGGGGAGTGAGAGAGTTTCTGTGAGTGATGTGGAGGGGGGGGAGAGGGAGGGGGAGACCGAGGATCAGCGCTGCCGAGGATAATATGGAGGGATGGAGGTGAGAGGTATATGAGAGAAGGGGGGGGGTTATAAATTGGAGGGAGAGCAGTGAAATGACAAGGGACAGTGCGACATGGAGGCGATTTGTTTGTGGCCACCCATTATGGAATTAAGGCATCAGGCTATAGGTAGATAGATACAGATAGTAGTAGTAGTAATATGCATAAGAATAGGAATAGTAGTAGTAGTAGTAGCAATAGTAGCAATAGTAGTCGTAGATGAAAAATAACACTAGCAATAAGTACTACTAATAGTAATAACAGCAAAAAACAAAAACCTAATCACATCTGTCTGTCTGTCTCTCTGTCTCTCTGTCTCTCTCTCTCTCTCACACACACACACACACACACACACACACACACACCTGTATCTCCATTAACATATTCATTCTCAACCATGGATTTGGGCATAGACGTGGATGAGAGAATAGATTTATTATATATATCTTGTAGGCTTCAGTGTTAGAGGATTCCGCGGGTGTGTAGTGAGGCTGCCACTCCCTCATCAGCATTATAATCAACTCCAGCACTCCCTCCCACTCCTCTGTTGGTAGATAGATACATAGATAGATAGGCTTATTTTATATCTATCATCAGCATTATAATCAACTCCAGCACTCTCTCCCACTCCTCTGTTGGTAGATAGATACATAGATAGATAGGCTTATTTTATATCTGTCATCAGCATTATAATCAACTTCAGCACTCTCTCCCACTCCTCTGTCGGTAGATAGATACATAGATAGATAGGCTTATTTTATATCTATCATTAGCATTATAATCAACTCCAGCACTCCCTCCCACTCCTCTGTTGGTAGATAGATACATAGATAGATAGGCTTATTTTATATCTATCATCAGCATTATAATCAACTCCAGCACTCCCTCCCACTCCTCTGTTGGTAAATAGATACATAGATAGATAGGCTTATTTTATATCTATCATCAGCATTATAATCAACTCCAGCACTCCCTCCCACTCCTCTGTTGGTAGATAGATACATAGACAGATAGGCTTATTTTATATCTATCATCAGCATTATAATCAACTCCAGCACTCCCTCCCACTCCTCTGTTGGTAGATAGATACATAGACAGATAGGCTTATTTTATATCTATCATCAGCATTATAATCAACTCCAGCACTCCCTCCCACTCCTCTGTTGGTAGATAGATACATAGACAGATAGGCTTATTTTATCTGTCATCAGCACCATAATCAGTTCTAGCACTCTCGTCACTCTCTTCCACAATATATTATATATATATATATATATATATATATATATATATATATATATATATATATATATATATATATATATATACTCAACTCTCTAAACATGTGTGTCTTCCAGGGGCCAGGGTGGGTAATGAGATAGAAAAAATACTTCTTAGTAGCAGGAAGGGGAGGAGGACATAACGATACGATAAAAAGGAAGACAATAAAAATAATAATAACAATAATAATAATGATAATAATATCACCACTAATACCAACAGTAACAAATAAATAAGTCCAAGACACAACCCCTAAACCGTACCTGACATCTCCCAGGTGCGTGAGGCCAGTGAGTCCAAAGCCATTCTTGTGACTGTAGATTTAACTCTGTTCTTGTCATCTTCTTGGTGACAATCTTCTGCTATTATCCAGCCTTCCCTGAGACCCTGTGCCAAGAACAGTACATAAGCAACACAACAACACGTGATAATAATAATAATAATAATAATAATAATAAAATTTGTGTTCCCACTGTCCTGTAAAATTTCCACGTCAGTTTCTTTCTATACTGAGTTCTTTTTTTTCTTGATTTTTCCTGCTGGGTTCCACAAGAGGTTTCAGTGGGTGGGGGAGAGTTTTTATCGTTGCTATCCTTGTCTTATTCTCGTAGTTTAATCACATTCATGTACGACCTGCTTAGCATGGGCCAAATACCTTATAGCAATCCTCTCTTGTGCACTTTAGTAAGTAGGTAGGCAAGTTGGTAAGTAGGTAAGTAGGTAGGTAAGTAGGTAGACTGGTAGAAAATAGAGCATATTTTATCAGTCTGCTCCGACGTCTCCTATGATGACCTGTGATAGTGTTGTGCTAGTGACCTGTGATAGTGTTGTGCTAGTGACCTGTGATAGTGTTGTGATAGTGACCTGTGATAGTGTTGTGCTAGTGACCTGTGATAGTGTTGTGCTAGTGACCTGTGATAATGTTGTGCTAGTGACCTGTGATAGTGTTGTGCTAGTGACCTGTGATAGTGTTGTGCTAGTGACCTGTGATAGTGTTGTGCTAGTAACCTGTGATACCCCAGTGTGAATTTGTGCGTGTTGGCTTCCTCTAAGGAGAGTTGTATCCCCACTGCAAGATTTGAGAGGGACTACCTTGAGTTAAAGGTAGAACTTCTCGAACTGAAGCGGAAGGTACAGGTTCTCAGGCAGGAGAAGTCACAAATAAGGGAATTGTTGGAGGAGAGAGAGAAAAAGGCTGAAGGTTGGACACTTGTTCATAAGGGTGCAACGAAGTTCACCCTTAAGAAGCAAGCGGAAATTAAGACCACAAATGCTTTCGACGCACTACGGGACGAATGTGAAGGGAAGACAGAGAGAGAGGTAGAGGAGAAGGACGGTGAGAGAACTTACTGTACAGGTAAGTATAGTGAGAACAAGAAAGGTAAGAAAAATGTCATTGTTGGAGACTCCCAGGTAAGATATCTTAACAGAGCCATGTATACTTCACTCGCTAAACATGTGTGTCTTCCAGGGGCCAGGGTGGCTGATGTGGTAGAAAAAATTTCAAATATCGTGAAGGATTGTGGAGACAAACCCACTGTGTGCCTCAGTGTAGGAGGCAATGATATTAGTAGCTGTAAGAGTGAGGTACTGTGGCAGCAGTACAAAGTGATGTTAGAGAAGGTTAGGGAGAGGGGAGGGACCCCTGTAGTGCTTGGTGTTCTGCCAGGAGGTGGGTTGGGAGGGAATGGTTGAGCTGGGCGATAGGTTTTAATTGCCACCTTGAAAGGTATTGCAACGATAATGCAATGCCTTTCACAGACAGCTGGGACCGGTTTTAGGGCCGTAGTGCCGTGTATAGTTGGGATGGGACTCAGCAGGCAGTGAGTTATTGTTTTAGCTGGAATGATAGATAGGGAGTTTTTTTTTTTTTTTTTTTTTTTTCTTTTTTAAGGTTGAGAAGTAGACCTACAAGAAGTTACTGCAACTACACTCAGAAATCATTATTACCATGTTTGGATAGATGCATCAAGACTTGCAAAAGTAAGAACAAAATGTTAACCATTAGTGTAGATACATCCACTCAGGCACCTCAAATTGAGCAGGCGATGATAGAGGACAGAACAATTGATGATGGAGGGGCGATAAATGATAGTACAAAAAAATGTTATATTAATAATGAGTTTCCCAGTTAGTAATAAAATAAAAAACAGTATATGCCAAGGTAAAGGCATAACTACTCGTAATAATCTGAAAGTGTACCACACAAACAGCCGGAGTTTACGTAATAAAATGGATGAACTGAGGGCTTCGATTTGTACAGAGAAAATAGACATTGCCATTATTAGTGAAACTTGGATGAATACGACACTCGAGAATTTTTAGCAGAATATCAGATAAAGGGCTATAATATTTTTGTGTCAAACCGTCTGGGAAGAAAGGGGGGAGGGGTAGCTATTTATGTAAAGGATTCATTAAACTGTTACAATAAAGCAGACATTAAAGTAAATAGGGACACAGAAAGTGTCTGGGTTGAAATTAGTAACAATAGGGAGAAATTAGTCTTAGGAGCAATTTACAGATCTCCAAAATTAAGTAGAGCAGATAGTAAATACCTTTGGGAGGAAATTAGAAAACCTTCACAGTCCAGCTTAGTAATAATTGTAGGGGACCGTAATCTGCCAAGGATAGATTGGAGAAATCAGACAGGAGATGCAGTCAGATTAATTTCTAGAGGTAGTACAGGATAATTTTCTTTATCAGTATATCAGGGAGCCCACCAGAGGTAATAATGTACTAGATTTGGTTTTTATCTAATAAAGAACATATCATTAATAATATAGAGGTTGGTGGACGACTTGGTAATAGCGATCATGAAGAAATTAAGTTCAAATTTACTTGGGATATCTGTTCCACTGAAAATACCTCCACGGTTCCTAATTTTCGTCTAGGAGATTTTGATGGATTAAGAAATTATTTTAGAATGGTATTCCATAGGGAGACGTGCTAGAGACGTGTGATAGTGTTGTGCTAGTGTGTTTTAGTGATCTGTGTTAGTGTGTTGTAGTGATCAGCGATAGTGCTGTGCTAGTAATCCGTGAAAGTGTTGTGCTAGTGTGTTGTGGTGACCCGTAGTGACCCGTGATAGTGCTGTGTTACCTTGGGTGAATTTGTGCGTAATGGCTTCCTCGGCAGAGAGCTGTGTCCCCACTGCAGGTATTGAAAAGGACTACCTTGAATTAAAGGAGGAACTTCTCGAACTGATGCGGGAGGTACAAATTCTCAGGCAGGAGAAGGCACAAATGAGGGAATTGTTGGAGGAGATGTTGGAGGAGAAAGAGAAAAAGGCTGAAGGTTGGACACTAGTTAACAAGGGTACAACGAAGTTCACTCTTAAGAAGCAAACGGAAGTTAAGACCACTAATGCCTTCGACGCACTACGGGACGAATGTGAAGGGAAGGCAAAGAGGGAAGTAGAGGAGAAGGACGGTGAGAGAACTTCCAGTACAGGTAAGTATAATCAGAACAAGAAAGGTAAGAAAAATATTGCTGTTGTTGGAGACTCCCAGGTGAGATATCTGAACAGGCCCATGTATACTCCACTCGCTAAACATGTGTGTCTTCCAGGGGCCAGGGTGGCTAATGTGGTAGAAAAAATTTCAAATATCGTAAAGGATAGTGGTGACAAACCCACTGTGTGCCTCAGTGTAGGAGACAATGATATTAGTAGCCGTAAGAGTGAGGTACTGTAGCAAAGGTACAAGGTGATGTGAGAAAAGGTTAGGGAGAGGGGAGGAACCCCTGTAGTGCTTGGTATTTTACCCAGGTGGCGGGTTGGAAGAGAGTGGTTGAGCAGGGCAATAGGGTTTAATTGCCGCCTTGAAAGGTATTGCAAAGATAATGCAATACCTCTCATAGACAGCTGGGACCGGTTTTATGGATGGAGTGCCTTGTATAGTTGGGATGGGACTCATCTTAGCAGGCAGGGAGTTACTGTTTTAGCTGGAATGATAGATAGGGAGTTGGAGGGATTTTTTCGAGGATGAGAAGTAGGTGTACAGGAAGATGCAGCAACTACACTCAGAAATCATTATTACCATGTTTGGATAGATGCATCAATACTTGCAAAATTAAGAACAAAAGTTCAACCATTAGTGTAGATACATCCACTCAGGCACCTCAAATTGAGCAGGCGATGATAGATGATAGAACAAGCGATGATAGAAGGGCGATAAGCGATAGTACAAAAAATTGTTATAGTAGTAAAGTAAAGAGTTTCCCAGTTAGTAACAAAATAAATAACAGTAAATGCCAAGGTAGAGGCATAACTACTAGTAATAATCTGAAAGTGTACTACACAAACAGCCGGAGTTTACGTAATAAAATGGATGAACTGAGGGCTTTAATTTGTAGAGAGAAAACAGACATTGCCGTTATTAGTGAAACTTGGATGAATACAGACACACGAGAATTTTTAGCAGAATATCAGATAAAAGGCTATAATATTTTTGTGTCAAACCGTCAGGCAAGAAAGGGGGGAGGGGTAGCTATTTATGTAAAGGATTCATTAAACTATTACAATAAAGCAGACATTAAAGTAAATAGGGACACAGAAAGTGTCTGGGTCGAAACTAGTAACAATAGGGAGAAATTAGTCTTCGGAGCAATTTACAGTACATATCTCCTAAATTAAGTAGAGCTGATAGTAAATACCTTTGGGAGGAAATTAGGAAAGCATCACAGTCCACCTTAGTAATAACTGTAGGGGACCTTAATCTACCAAGGATAGATTGGAGAAATCAGACAGGGGATGCAGAGTCAGAGGAATTTCTAGAGGTAGTACAAGATAATTTTCTTTATCAGTATATCAGGGAGCCCACCAGAGGTAATAATATACTAGATTTGGTTTTAGCTAATAAAGAAAATATCATTAGTCATATAGAGGTTGGTGGACGACTTGGTAATAGCGATCATGAAGAAATTAAGTTCAGATTTATTTGGGATGTCTGTTCCACTGAAAATACCTCCACCGTTCCTAATTTTCGTCTAGGAGATTTCGATGGCTTAAGAGCTTATTTTCGAACGGTATTCCACAGGGAGATTAGCTATTTGAGGGAATGCCAGGTCAGTAGGGAACCCCAGGTCATAGGTGTGGGGCAGGAAACACGGGGGAATGTCCGTCAGGTGTCTGTGAGGGGGGAGGTGGTAGATAGGAATGTAGTCCAGGTGTCGGGAATTAACTCAGCTCCAGTACCAAGCAGACGTTGGACCAGTGAGAAATATAACGAGTTAATAAATATAATACACGGAGGCCAAGATAGATATATCCCTTCAAAACCGTTTAGAACGAATAATTCAGAACCAAGATGGTTAAACAACAGATTAAAATCTCTCATAGGCCAAAGGAAAGGAATATATAGAAAAATAAAACGTGGAGGGGAACACTTACGAAACCGATACACGATTTTAAATAGAGAAGTAAAGAGGGAGATAAGAAAAGCAAAGAGAAGTTATGAAATTAAGGTTGCAAGTGAATCAAAAGAAAACCCCAAGGGTTTTTATCAAATGTACCGAACAAAAAATAAAGATAGGATAGGACCACTCAGAACAGAGTCAGGTGACATTACCAGTGAAGGTAAAGAAATGTGCTCCATCCTAAATAATTATTTCATATCAGTATTCACCAAGGAAAATCTAGACCTGGTCCCTCACGCAGCAAATATTTACGATGAGAATACGGAAAATATTCTTAGTAAAATAACCATTAGTAAGGAGGACGTATTGAAAGAAATTAATCAGTTAAAACCTCAAAAATCGCCAGGTCCTGACGATATATATGCAAAAATTATAAAAGAAACCAAAGAAGAATTATGTCAGCAACTTTTAACATTATTTAATGACTCGTTAAGTTCAGGAGAAGTTCCCGAGGCGTGGAAGACCGCAAACATAGTGCCCATCTTTAAAAAGGGTGATAAATCAGCTGCGTCGAATTATCGTCCGATAAGTCTAACGTCAATAGTAGGAAAAATCTTATAGTCAATTTTGGCAAATAAGATTAGAGAACACTTAGAAAGATTTAATCCTATAAACGAAAGTCAGCACGGATTCAGGCAAGGACGATCCTGCCTCACAAACTTGTCATTCTACTCGGAGGTCTATGAGGCAGTAGATAGCGATAAAGCTTACGATGTTATTTATCTGGCCTTTAGTAAAGCTTTTGATAGGGTCCCACACGAAAGGTTAGTTAGAAAGGTTCGAGCACACGGTATAGACGGCGATATCTTAAAATGGATAGAATCCTGGCTGAAAGGACGAAAGCAGAGAGTATTAATAAATGGAACTAAGTCGGACTGGGGATTAGTAACTAGCGGTGTACCACAGGGTTCAGTACTCGGTCCCTTATTATTTATCATGTATATAAATGATCTAGACTTAGGAGTCAATAGCAGCATCAGCAAATTTGCCGACGATACAAAAATAGGGCGTATCATTAACTCGACTGACGATTGCCATAACTTACAAAAAGACCTCGATACATTGTCCAAATGGTCTAAAACTTGGCAAATGGAATTTAACGTTGAAAAATGTAAAGTACTTAACGTAATACAGCTTAGATAACAAAGAAATTAGCAAATCGAAATGCGAGAGAGATCTAGGAGTTATGATTAGTAACGACCTTAAACCAAGGCAACAGTGTATTAATGCGAGAAATAAAGCAAATAGGGTCCTAGGATTTATTTCGAGAAGCGTGAGCAATAGATCATCTAAAGTAATACTGAAACTTTATCTAGCATTAGTAAGGCCACATTTAGACTACGCAGTACAATTTTGGTTTCCTTACTATAGAATGGATATTAATTCGTTAGAAAATGTACAGAGAAGAATGACAAAAATGATACATGACGTCCGGAACCTGTCATATGAAGACAGAAATGAAGAGACTAAGTCTGCATTCGCTAAAGAGGCGTAGAGTAATGGGAGACTTAATTGATTCGTTTAAGTAGATGAAGGGTATAAATAAGGGAGATATCAGCAAGGTACTTAAAGTGAGCGTACAGGATAGAACTAGAAATAATGGTTTCAAACTAGAAAAATTCCGTCTCAGTAAGGAAATAGGTAGAAATTGGTTCGGTAATAGCGTAGTAGACGCATGTAATAAGCTACCTAGTAAAGTAGTTGCTGCCTCTTCCACTGAGTTTCAAGCATAGGCTAGATAACTGATAAGCATAACCATAACATATTACCAAAGACAGACTCAAAAGACTAAGTATGCATTCGCTAGAGAGGCGTAGAGTAAGGGGAGACTTAATTGAGGTGTTTAAGTGGATGAATGGTATAAATAAGGGAGATATTAGCAAGGTACTTAAAGTGAGCATACAGGATAGAACTAGAAATAATGGTTTCAAACTAGAAAAATTCCGTTTCAGAAAGGAAATCGGTAGAAATTGGTTTGGTAATAGAGTAGTAGACGAATGGAATAAACTACCTAGTAAAGTAGTTGCTGCCTCTTCCATTGAGAGTTTCAAGCATAAGCTAGATAAGCATATGACAAATAAGGGGTGGATATAGAATAAAGAAAATCTTATAACCAATACTAATTCAAAAAAAATTTCTTTTCAGGTTACACTATGATAGTCTCTATTCTCCCTTCACACTTTCCTGTAAAATGTCCACGCCAGTTCTTCTATACGGCGTGGTGTTATTTCTGACTTTTTCCTGCCGGCTTCGGCTGGAGGGTTTGGAGGGCGGGTGAGAGCCTTCTTCTTTGCTATCCTTATCTCATTCTAGTAGTTCAGTTACTCTTCTAGGAGCTGCCTAACTTGGGCCAACCGGCCTACTGCAGTTATCCTCTCTTCTTATGTTCTTATGTTCAAACCAATTTCTACCTATTTCCTTAGTGAAATGGAATTTTTCTAGTTTGAAACCATTACTTCTAGTTCTATCCTGTATGCTCACTTTAAGTACTGTACCTTACTAATATCTCCCTTATTTATACCCTTCATCCACTTAAACACCTCAATTAAGTCTACCCTTACTCTACGCCTCTCTAGCGAATGCAGACTTAGTCTTTTCAGTCTGTCTTCATATGACAGGTTCCGAACGTCATGTATTATTTTTGTCATTCTTCTCTGTACATTTTCTAACGAATTAATATCCATTCTATAGTAAGGACACCAAAATTGTACTGCGTAGTCTAAATGTGGCCTTACTAATGCTAGGTAATGTTGCAGTATTACTTTTGATGATCTATTGCTCACGCTTCTCGAAATAAATCCTAGGACCCTATTTGTTATATTTCTCGCATTAATACACTGTTGCCTTGGTTTAGGGTCGTTACTAATCATAACTCCTAGATCCCTTTCGCATTCCGATTTGCTAATTTCTTTGTTATCTAAGCTGTATTTAGTGTCTCCAACGGTCTTGCCTACGTTAAGTACTTTACATTTTTCAACGTTAAATTCCATTTGCCAAGTTTTAGACCATTTGGACAATGTATCGAGGTCTTTTTGTAAGTAATGGCAATCGTCAGTCGAGTTAATGATACGCCCTATTTTTATATCGTCGGCAAATTTGCTGATGCTGCTATTGACTCCTAAGTCTAGATCATTTATATATATGATAAATAATAAGGGACCGAGTACTGAACCCTGTGGTACACCGCTAGTTACTAATCCCCAGTCCAACTTAGTTCCATTTATTAATACTCTCTGCTTTCGTCCTTTCAGCCAGGATTCTATCCATTTTAAGATATCGCCGTCTATACCGTGTGCTCGAACCTTTCTAACTAACCTTTCGTGTGGGACCCTATCAAAAGCTTTACTAAAGTCCAGATAAATAACATCGTAAGCTTTATCGCTATCTACTGCCTCATAGACCTCCGAGTAGAATGACAACAAGTTTGTGAGAGAGGATCGTCCTTGCCTGAATCCGTGCTGACTTTCGTTTATAAGATTAAATCTTTCTAAGTGTTCTCTAATCTTATTTGCCAAAATTGACTATAAGATTTTTTCTACTATTGACGTTAGACTTATCGGACGATAATTCGACGCAGCTGATTTATCACCCTTTTTAAAGATGGGCACTACGTTTTTGCGGTCTTCCACGCCTCTGGAACTTCTCCTGAAATTAAAGAGTCATTAAATAACGTTAAATGTGGCTGGCATAATTCTTCTTTGGTTTCTTTTATAATTTTTGCATATATATCGTCCGGACCTGGCGATTTTTGAGGTTTTAACTTATTAATGTCTTCCAATACGTCCTCCTTACTAATGGTTATTTTACTAAGAATATTTTCCGTATTCTCATCGTAAATATTTGCTGCTTGAGGGACCAGGTCTAGATTTTCTTTGGTGAATACTGATATGAAATAATTATTTAGGATTGAAAAAGCAGTGATAAGAAACAGGGAAGTGAGCATGGAAGTGAAAAAGTTACTACATGACAGTATTGTGATACCAACTCTAACGTACGGAAGTGAAGCTTGGACATCGTTGGAAGGACACAAGTCAAGAGTGAGAGCAGTGGAAATGAGTTATTTAAGAGGAGCCTGTGGAGTCACGTGGAGAGACAGGCTGACGAATGAGGATATAAAGGAACGTTGTGGTGTGGATGTGGATGTGATAGGAAGCGTTATGAGGAATACACTGAGGTGGTTTGGCCATGTGGAGAGGATGGAGGGTGAAAGACTGACGAAGAGAGTGTATATGAGTGAGGTGGAGGGGGAAAGAGGGAGGGGGAGGCCGAGGATGAGATGGAGGGATGGGGTGGAGAGGTATATGAGAGAGGGGGGTGTGAGTTGGGAGCAGGGCAGTGAAATGGCGGGGGACAGGGCAACTTGGAGGCGATTTGTTTGTGGCCACCCCAAACGGGATTGAGGCGTCTGGCAATAGATAGATAGGATGGAGCACATTTTTTTTATCTTCACTGGTAATGTCACCTGATTCTGTTCTGAGTGGTCCTATCCTATCTTTATTTTTCGTACGGTACATTTGATAAAAACCCTTGGGGTTTTCTTTTGATTCACTTGCAACCTTAATTTCATAACTTCTCTTTGCTTTTCTTATCTCCCTCTTTACTTCTCTATTTAAAATCGTGTATCGGTTACGTAAGTGTTCCTCTCCACGTTTTATTTTTCTATATATTCCTTTCCTTTGGCCTGTGAGAGATTTTAATCTGTTGTTTAACCATCTTGGTTCTGAATTATTCGTTCTAAACGGTTTTGAAGGAATATATCTATCTTGGCCTCCGTGTATTATATTTATTAACTCGTTATACTTCTCACTGGTCGAACGTCTGATTGGTACTGGAGCTGAGTTAATTTCCGTCACCTGGACTACATTCCTATCTACCACCTCCCCCCTCACAGACACCTGACGGACATTCCCACGTGTTTCCTGCCCCACACCTATGACCTGGGGTTCCCTACTGACCTGGCATTCCCTCAAATAGCTAATCTCCCTGTGGAATACCGTTCGAAAATAAGCTCTTAAGCCATCGAAATCTCCTAGACGAAAATTAGGAACGGTAGAGGTATTTTCAGTGGAACAGACATCCCAGATAAATTTGAACTTAATTTCTTCATGATCGCTATTACCAAGTCGTCCACCAACCTCTATATCGCTAATGATATTTTCTTTATTAGCTAAAACCAAATCTAGTATATTATTACCTCTGGTGGGCTCCCTGATATACTGATAAAGGAAATTATCCTGAACTATACCCTTTCTCAGGAAACATGAAGGAGAGAATTTTACAAAGCCTTTGCCAAAATCGGAACACCAGTGACCGTGTGAAGGATTAAGAGGTCCCCTCGGGATTCTGGACCTTCCTCCTTCCCTCTTCCGTTTTCTTTCCTCTACACACACACACACACACACACACACACACACACACACGACGCTTAAATAATAAAACAATGTGTAGCCTCTATTTATCTGTCAGTGTCCTGATATCGGTCCATATGAGGAGGGATGTAGGATGGGAGTGGCCCGGGTCGGAATGTGGGGAGGGGTTGGGTAAGGAAGCAATGAAATAGCCATGAAAGATGAAGAAAAATTATTTTATTTTATTTTATTGTTTTATTACTATTCTTTATGAAAAAACATAAACTGATTTACAATAGTATTACTGATCGAAGGATCAACAGTAGCATTTCCTTTATAAATATTCATTGTATTCTAAAATTTACATTGAAAATACAATCTCTCTCTCTCTCTCTCTCTCTCTCTCTCTCTCTCTCTCTCTCTCTCTCTATCACTCGATATTCATGTCTCCCTCATCTAAACCTTCTTCTTCACTGGTGGAATCCCCCTCCCCCCATCCCGTTAATCCGATCCCTCCTCTTCCCTTAGGACACAAGGATATCTCACTGACAGCCAGGAAGTATCATGGCCCAAAGAAATATTACCTATGAGGCTACTAGACGTAATTCTGATGAGACAAGGGGGCTGTTGGTGTGAAGGAGAGGAGGAGGCCTTGTACCGCCTTAATCTTGGTGTCTCAGACCAGTGAAATAGCAGTGTGAGTGTCATCCTGTAGATTCTCGTTCCGATCAGACTGGTGGACTAGGCTTGCCTGCCTCCTTGTCCATGTCCACCCAACAGTACAGTTTGGGACCTGAATGTATACTGATAAGTGCGATTCAGATATCAGAGGGACAATGTGATGGAAAAAATTATTGTATGTAAATTATTTTGTCCTGAAGCGCATGCACACACACACACACACACACACACACACACACACACACACACACACACACACACACACACACACACACACACACAAATGCACACTCGCACACGCGCGCGCACACACGCACACACACGCACGCATGCTCGAACTCACGCACGCACACACACACAGACGCAGACACACACACACAGACGCAGACACACACACACACACACACACACACACACACACACACACACACAAAGTATATTATGGTGTTGTTCCTTCATTTGCCTAGGCCGAGATCGTCGTTTTTTTGCAGCTGATTTCCCGTAGTGCAGTGGTAAATTTGGACAAATATACAGCTCTGCATCATTTCCACGTCCCTTCTTCGTGACTAGCATCAATCTAGTGTTAACCCCTTGTCACAACACAAAATTTAAGAAAGAGATTGCAATTTTACGCCAAGTTAGATTGAACAGGGGTCCTTATCCTGCAGCGGTGTGTCACAGGCTGATGATGATGATAATAGGGGTGTCGGAGATGATATTGATAATGATGATAGTGATGCTGCTGATGATAGTGATGTTGACTCTCCTGAACCAACTAACTGGACCGAGATTATGGTGATTGTAATGATGATGAAGCAGTTGGGATAATAATGATGATGATGATGACGGTGATGGAACTTATGTAGTAACTCTTTAACAGGGTTGTGATGATTGCTGTGCTTGACGCTGTTGCTCCTGGCGATGATGATGATGATGATGACGATGATGATGATGATGATGACGACTACGACAACGATGATGATGGTGATGACGATGATGATGGTGACGGCGACGATCTTCATGTCTATGGCTGAGTCACCTCTTGTTTTTCGTTTCTTTTCAAATGTAGTTGGTGACTGTGTGTAGGAGAGAGAGAGAGAGAGAGAGAGAGAGAGAGAAAGAATGTGTGTGTGTGTGTGTGTGTGTGTGTGTGTGTGTGTGTGTGTGTGTGTGTGTGTCCGCGCATGCTTGTGTGTATTTGCGTGCGTGCGTGCGTGTGTACAGCATTTCCCTCACACTCGAACTATTTATATCATAAGAGTGCAAATGAGGTCAGGGATATTGCTCTTCTTGGCCATACAAATACTAAACATTTACACTATATTCTGAAAAAACATACTGGATTCCTAAGGTCACTCAATGGGTTTCAAAAATCATTGTTCACTGTCTCTTTATTTATCGCAAGGAAAGGGATGGATGTGTGTCCGAAATAGTAGCTCAGTTTTGGTCTTTCTCTGGACCGTGAATGATTTAAATGGAATAATTATCCTTATTTATATTGGTTTAGTTGTGAGGATGCAACACACGTTTTGTTTACGTTTTATCAGGGCACATCAAAGAGCGGCCATGTCCATCTGCTTCTCACTAATGATTTTCAAACGAGGCTCTACATTCCTCTAGATTTTAGGGACAGTGAAGCCGCACAGCACCACAACACGCCATACCATACCATACCACACCACAAAACCCCACACCACAAAACCCCACACCACAAAACCCCACACCACACAACCCCAAACCACACCACCCAACACCACACCACCCCACACCACACCACCCCAAACTTTACCACACCAACCACCCTTCCACACCACATCACACCAAGGGGATTAACCAAAGGGTCCTTAAGCTCCCGCATCTTCTGAGCTTGTTTCCAGGTAACTCCACACACACACCTCAGGTCACGTCTTTCACAGAAGAGATAACAGAAGGAGAGCGAGCGTAACTGAATGGCAAGCCAGAGATGGAGTGAGAAGAAGAGGTGCACAGAGAACAAGATGGAGAGATCATATGATGCAGATCTACCGAGCAAGGACGGAACAGGCTACCAATCAATGGATCAGAGTGGAGAAAGGTGAGAGGGTCCTTATCATGCAGTGGTGTGTCACAGGCTGATGGTGATGATATTGATGATGATAATGATGTTGATGCTGATGGTGGTGATGCTTTAACATCTCAACGTATGAGGTTACAGAATGCACAGTGAGGCTGCATAGTCAGGAAATGGAAGAATATGAGTGCATTTAAGTATTTATGTAATGTGATGAATCAGGATGGAAGATTTGAGGATGAAGTGACTGGAATGATACGTCAGGGAAGGAGGGTTGCTTATTCTCTAAAAAGCAGTGGTTAGGAAGAGGGAACTGAAGATGAAAGTATGAAAAAAAAAAAAAAAAAAAAAGGCACTGCATGCTGTGATTCCCACTTTAAAGTATATAAGTGAAGCTTGGATCTTGTTGAAAGGACACAAGTCAAGAGTGAGAGCGGTGGAAATGAGCTACTTGAGAGGAGCATGTGGAGTTTCATAGAGAGACAGACAGACAAATGGGCAGATGAAGGAGCGTTGTGATGCTGATGTGGATGAGACTGAAAGCGTTAAGAGAAACACTTCGAGATGGTTTGGCCATGTGGAGAAGATGGCGAATATGAAAATGACTAGAAGAGTGCACATGAGTTAGCTGGAAGGATAGAGGGGGATGGGGAGACCGACGATGAGATGGAGGGAAAGAGTAGAAACATATGAGTGCGATACTTGAGCTAAATGGTAGAGGACAGTACATCATGAAGGCGATTTGCTTGTGGTCACCCCTTACGGGATTAAGGAGTCTGGCTATAGGTAAACCGATATAGATAAATAGGTAGGTGATGATGATAATATGATGAAGATGATGATGATGATGATGATGATGATGAGAATGGTAATGATAATGAGATTGACGGTGTAAATAATGATGATGATGATGGTAATGTGGACGACAACTACGATGATGATGATGATGATGATTATGATGATGATTATAATGATGATGATATTGATGATGATTTTTGTCGGCAGGTGGAAGGACAGGACAAAACAGCAGGAACTCTACCATCGGTCCAAGTATCCACGATTCCACATCCACCTATCCATCCATCGATCCATCCATCCACCCATCCGTCCATCCATCCATCCGTCCATCCATCCATCCATCCATCTCGCTTGATGTTAAAAGCTAAGTCTATTTAACTTAAGTAGTACCAATTGCTTCTTCATAAGCTTTCCAGCTGTCTGAACGGATCTGCAGTAGCTTTTAACTTTTAGAATAACTCGGTTCTGGTGCTCAGTTTGGTACTTTTATTTTCATTTTATCAGCACTGGCGCGGCAAATTTTGAGAAAAGTCCCTCAACTAACTCCTGTTATTTTTTTACTAGGTTTCTAATGCTGTCCATAGATCCGTAGTGGCTTTAATAGTTCCTTAGACAACACAGTCTTGGCGCTGTTCTCTGCCACCCTATTATACCATGTCACATAGTGTTCTCGCTCGCTTGCTCTGTACGCTCGCTCGCTTGAACAATAAATCACTGAAGAAAAGGTGGTATAAAGCCCCCTAAGCCGCCACAGTATTATAACCCTCGGTATGCAGTTCGTTCCCTGCGGCCTTGTAACTCTATGTACCCGAAGCGCTTACAAAATAACTCGAAATAATTTTCCTTTCGTAACTATACTCGTTTCACTCTTACTTGGCCTGAGTTGTTGTTGTTCTTGTTACATCTTAGGCTCCTCTGGATGTGAACCCAGTGCTATGTTGAAGGACTGTCTGTGTTGTGGTGGTGTGGTGCAGGAAGTGAGTGGGTGTGCTGTGGTGTGGGGGTGCCACTTTGCAGTATGAGAACAGGAGATTGTATGTGTGTTATATTTTGTGTTAGTATTGTAGCAGGGAAGGTTGGTGTGCTCGTGTCTCTGGGTTCGGTAGTGTCTGAAGGGTGTATGCCTGGTGGTGGCACATGAAGGATGCTGTTTGGTAGAAAGTTTTGGCTGGCTGGGGTGTCTGCGTGTTTATGTATGTGTTTGGTATAAAAAGTTTTGGCTGGCTGGGGTGTCTGTGTGTTTATGTATGTGTTTGGCAGAAAGTTTTGGCTGACTGGGGTGTTTGCGAGTTTATGTATGTGTCTGGGAAGTGTAGAGTCAGGTGGAGGAGGAGATATGTTGCTAAGATAATCTGTGTAGTGTTGGGCGGTTGTTCGATTTTGTTTCTTTGTGGAGAAGATGATGCAACATAAGGTTACAAAGGTGGGACGGATCTTGAGCTGAAGTGATGAACTGTGTGCCTCTCATATTCACTTGGTCTCTGACTGAAATTAGTTATGTTTCTTGGTGTAGGCTGTCAGTACTTGTGGTCTTAGTGTCTTCTGCTATCAAGGTATTGTTTTCTGTTCTTTAAAGCTTCTTCATGTTTGTGTTGGGTAAGATTAGGGCTCAGCTTGTGCGACAGTAATTCACGGCTGTTTTAATGTATTACTTATAAGTGGGGGATGGAGTTGGGATGTATATGAGAGAGGGTGTGTGTGAATTAGGGGGAGTGATGCAGAATGACAGGGGACAGGGTGGCATAGAGGAGACTTGTATGTGGCCACCTCTTACGGGATTAAGTCGTCTGGCTATAGATAGATGGATAGACGGATAGCTTATAGTTTCCATACAATTTGCTGAGTAGTAGCGATAGTTATCACTAGAATATGATGTTAGTCACGAATGAGTGCTATGGAAAGAATATAGGGCTGTAGTATTGTCTACTTCTGCTACTGATCTGCATGACATTCTGGTATGTTTTAAATAAAACTCTGTGCCAAGTTAAAGTGAAAGGCGTGTATGTTTGTGTAGGAGGAACAAGAGACAAGGAGGTATTCTGTGGCCTGTTTTCTTTGTGCTTCCTACAAGACACAATAATAGTTATGACGGGGCATTGATGGCAAGTTTGTGGGTCAGCACACACGGCCTCTCATTATACAAGGTGGTCCATATATTACGCCACCCAGTTCTTGTGTGTTGCGGGCACGGTTCAGTGAACATTACCAGTGTCTACCCTGCATCATTATCTATTTCCCACAACCCTCTTCAGGCTTAGCTTTATAATATAGGCTTTAATTTAGGTCCACTGATTGCATGGTGGAGAATTCCCATAACCTTTTTTATGCTTAGCTGTATATCATTGTATTGTATAATCTTTTATGTCCACGATCACAAGGCTGAGTAGTAATTTGGTGAAGCGATCAGAATGTCTTAGCTCATCACAAAAGCCGTCCCTAGAACACACAAGACTGCAGAGCGGAATATACTTATCACCTGTATTAAGTCAAAGCCACAGTTTAAAAGGTAATGAAACAAGACAGAAAATTTAAGTTTTCATTATTAACACTTCAGTACAGAATACATTAACAGAGACAGCAATATAAAATATGCATTCAAAAGTAGCATTTGTCCACAGAACATCCTGGAGGGGAGCGACCCGACTTGCAAGGCAGATCACACCATCACCACCAGGCTTCTCTCGGCAGGTCAGGGCAGATCACCAGCAGCAGCAGCAAGTCATCTCACGGCTGGGGAAGATACGACACCCTGCCGCCGCCGCCGCCGCCACCACCACCACCGCCACCACCACCACCACCACCACCAACACCACCACCAACACCACCACCAGGCATCTCAGAGTAGGGGAAGACACCACACCACCGTCAGGCTTCTCACGGCAGGGCAGATCAAACTTCAGCAGGGTATGACAAGTGCGGCAAGGAAGCAGCGTCAAGGCAGCAGACTCCAGCACGACCTGTGGACCAGATGTGTATTAGTTCAAATCAGTGTTAGCTTTAGTTATTTAATCTTCTATCTATCTCTATCTATTGCCAGATGCCTCAATCCCGTTTGGGGTGGAAACAAACAAATCGCCTCCAAGTCGCCCTGTCCCCCGCCATTTCACTGCCCTGCTCCCAACTCACACCCCCCTCTCTCATATACCTCTCCACCCCATCCCTCCATCTCATCCTCGGCCTCCCCCTCCCTCTTCCCCCCTCCACCTCACTCACATACACTCTCTTCGTCAGTCTTTCACCCTCCATCCTCTCCACATAGCCAAACCACCTCAGTGTGTTCTCATAACGCTTCCTATCACATCCACATCCACACCACAACGCTCCTTTATATCCTCATTCGTCAGCCTGTCTCTCCATGTGACTCCACAGGCTCCTCTTAAATAACTCATTTCCACTGCTCTCACTCTTGACTTGTGTCCTTCCAACAACGTCCAAGCTTCACTTGCATACGTTAGAGTTGGTATCACAATACTGTCATGTAGTAACTTTTTCACTTCCATGCTCACTTCCCTGTTTCTTATCACTGCTTTCAAAGAACCAGCAACCTTTCTTCCCTGCTGTACCCTTTCAAGCAATTCACCCTCCAAACCTCCATCCTTACTCATCACACTACCCAAGTACTTAAACGTACTCACATTTTCCAATTCCTCACCATCCAACCTCGCTGTACATTCACTGACTTCACCTCTCTCAAAGACTATCACTTTACCCTTCCCTACATTCACCTTGAGATTCCGT
This sequence comes from Coenobita brevimanus, assembly GCF_032717465.1. Taxonomy (NCBI): domain Eukaryota; kingdom Metazoa; phylum Arthropoda; class Malacostraca; order Decapoda; family Coenobitidae; genus Coenobita; species Coenobita brevimanus. Next base: position 44,937,153 of record NC_137021.1, read on the forward strand.
TTCTTGCACACACTCCCAAACTCATCCACCAAGCCTTGCAGCTTCCCTTCGTCTTCACCCAACAACACAGTATCATCTGCAAACAACAGTACAGGGAGTTTCCAGACACTATCCTCTTTCACCAGGGCCACTCCAACATCCACTACCCTACTTTGTACCTCTTTTATTACCCCATCCATGTACAGATTGAACAACCATGGAGACATGACACATCCCTGTTTCAACCCAACTTTCAAAGAGAAAAATTCACTTAGTTCACCATCCACATGCACTGCAGCCTTCGCACCATCGTACATACTCTTCACAGCATTCAACAACTTCCCATCTACTCCATATATTCTTAACACTTTCCACAATCCTTGTCTATCCACCCTGTCATATGCTTTCTCCAAATCCATGAAAGCCGCATACAACTTCTTTCCCTTCTCTAGAAACTTTTCCACTCAAGATCTAAGAATGAATATCTGATCTACACAACCTCTTCCCTTCCTAAAGCCTCCCTGTTCTTCTCCAACTAATTTCTCTGTTCTTTCTCTAACTCTGTCAATAAGTATCCTACCATACACTTTTCCTATTATACTAAGAAGACAAATGCCCCTTTGATTACCACACACTTCTTTTTCCCCTTTTCCTTTGTACAAGGGAATAATTAAACCTGACTTCCAATCCTCCGGGACTCTACCTTCCTCCCAGGCCAATCTGCACATCTTCCACATCCATTCTACTACTATCTCTTCCCCATGCTTCAGCATTTCACTACACTCTCCATCAATTCCTGGGGCTTTCCCTGATTTAACTTTCTTCATTGCTTCCACAACTTCTATCCTACTGATTTCTTCCTGTCTTCTCACCTCCCTCCTCCTCCCAGCCATTCCCCAGCCACTTATACTCACATTACTTCCATCCTCTATGTTCAACAATTCCTTAAAGTGTTCTCTCCATCTGCTCACTTTTTCTCCCTTCTCCACTAGTAATCTACCATTTTTATCTTTCACTCCCCTGCTAACTTCACTTCCACCCTGTCTTACTTTTTTCACCTCTTTCCAGAACATTTTCTTACAGTCCCTCCACTTTACACTCAAATTCCTTCCAAATTCCTCATCCACTCTCTTCTTACTCTCTCTTACTAATCTTTTAACCTCTTTCTTTCTACATATAACTCTCTCTTCCGCCTCTCAACTTCTTCCACGCCCCTATTTCTCATCCATTCATTGTATGCTTTCTTATTTTGTGCCACAGCCTGTCTCACCTCTTCAGTCCACCACGCCGTTCCTTGCACCCCCCTCCGTCTTCTCTTCCTTCCACACACCACCTCACATGCTGCACATATTTATTCTGTAAATATCCTATACACACCTTCCACGTCTCCCATCTGCTCCAATTCATATTTGCCCAATCGTTCCTCCACTTCTCTCTTATACTCTGCCTTTTTCTCATCCTCTTGTAACCTTTCCACTCTCCTTGCAACTACTCCTTCCTCTCGTCTTTCCCTTCTTCTATTCCTCCATCTTACTTGGATCCTAATTCTGGCCACCACCAAGTAGTGGTCAGAAAGTCCACTCCCCCAACCTCTATACACTCTTGCATCCTTTACACATCTTTGCATCCTTTCATCCACACACACATAATCAATCATTGCCTTCCTTTCATTCAGTTCACCACCCACCCTTCTCATCACTCGCCATGTATACCTGTGGATCATTTTATGCCTGAAGAGGGTATTGGCTATCACCAACCCCCTCCCGGCACAAATGTCCACTAACGCACTCCCATTCTCATCTATCTCAGCAGGCACACCCCGCTCACCAACTATTCCATCCACCTTCACATTCCCAACTTTACCATTCATATCACCAATCAAAAACACACTGTCATTCCTTCCAGACTTTTCCATGCACACTTCTACATTTGTCCAGAACTCTTCTCTCACTCTTCTAGCACGATCTTGCGTTGGTGCATACACACACACACAATCGCCCACATTTGTATTCCAACTTTCAACTTTACCCACACAATCCTTGACCCAACTGATCCATACTGTCTTATGCTCCTCTTCCATCTTTTACTCACAACAATATATACTCCTTCCTTTGCCCTCTCATTCTCACCTACTCCTGCACATATACCCCATCCATACTCCCATTCTCTCACACTTTCTCCTCTCCATTTTGTTTCAGACTGATGAAGAGAGTGTATGTGAGTGAGGTAGAGGGGGGAAGAGGGAGGGGGAGGCCGAGGATGAGATGGAGGGATGGGGTGGAGAGGTATATGAGAGAGGGGGGTGTGAGTTGGGAGCAGGGCAGTGAAATGGCGAGGGACAGGGCGACTTGGAGGCGATTTGTTTGTGGCCACCCCAAACGGGATTGAGGCGTCTGGCAATAGATAGATATATATTCCACATACATCCACTTTCGCACCCTCAAGCACCCGGACAATCTCTCTCTTTCACCTCATCATTCGCTCCCCGTACATTCCAAGTTCCAATTACCATGTCCTTTATTATAATGAATTATTATTATAATTATTATCGGGAGCAGGCTGTAGTATGGTACCAGCCTGTGAGGGCAGTACTGTACTCTCAAGGAAGGTGGAAAAGCTGGTGGTAGGGAGAGCTGGAGCTCCCCCTTGACATTTTTCAGTGTCACTATCATAGAGGGTAGGCCAGCATTCCCTGCCAAACATTTTTATAACTACCTGCTCTTCACTGCTATACATGCACTTTATGCATCATACCCCATACCCTACAATGACACAGGTTGGTGCCAGTAAGGGCATGCGGCCGGAAAAAGACATCTAGGGGTTAGAACGCCCAGTCAGAATGACATCCATGCATGGCTTTGTCCCCGAGAAGCAATTGGATTTTTTTTTTTTTTTTAACACCACCAAGGGATGTAGACAGGTCATCTACCCTTACATGTATTGGACTAGGTTAGCCTAGCCTCAGGATCCTACACCGTGAAAGAAGTATAATGAGACTGTATTTTTTATCTATCTATCTATCGCCAGACGCCACAATCCCGCAAGGGGTGGCCATTTGACTTTGAGTTATTTGTTTTACGGGGAGGGGCACTAAGCCTCCACCAACCCACTTGTTGACACGTAGGGAGCACGTATGGTTTGGTTATATGGTTACCACCCAGCGTTGTAAATGGTTTCCTGGCTTACAGGAAACCATTTGGCTTGTCACTCAATGTAAAGCCACATGTAAAGGAAAGAAAAGCAATAAGAAGTGACAGGAAAGATGGGAGAAATAGGAAGAGAGGAGGGCAGGCACAGAAAAAGAATGATAAAGACTAAGGAAGGAGTAGGCAGCACTACATCAAGAGAGTGGATGATGGTCGCCACCACGTACCACAATGATAATGATAATAGATATGTAAACTATTGTATCCATCTAAGAAGAACAGTAGTAGTAGGTGTACAGTACAACCTTTTCAGATCCAAAATGCCTAGGTCCAAAGGCTTTATGCAAAATGGAACATTTTGGAAAGTGGAATCATAATGGCAGCTATGAGAAATGACTTGTGAAACAAATAATGTAGTCAAGGCAATTGAGAACAATAAGTAAACTGAAGCACTTGCATTAGTAACTTATTATCTGCTCTTAAACATGTCCGCAAAAGAACTCAGTCTTCAGTTATATCTTGAATGTGTGAGGACATGATATCAACACCCCTCTATATCATGAAAAAATATTTTGGAAATTGGATGTTCGGATTTGGCAGGTTGTACTGAACCAGCAGTAGTAACCGTAGGCTTATCTGAATGTGAATTTGGTGGACTGCTGGCGCCAAAACTGGCCTGGAGGAAAAAGAGGGGTGGTGAGGGACATAATTTTGTATTACCTTGTACTGTAGTTAAGCCACATGATTATATCAGTCCCACCACACGAAGGAGTCCCTCTTAGCACCATGTGTACAGTACGAAAGACTCCTTAGGCAGACTTGTGTTAAAGCGAACAAGTAATGATCAGAATACACTTGCAGAGTTACTAAACAGTGGACACCAAACATAGCCCAAAGTCCTACCCCTTCTTATTACAGCACCGATACAATACTCTTCAGCCCTGTTCTTCCTCCATTAATCCCTTTAATACAGTACTATATGTCTGTCTCAAGTTAGATATGATGGTCTGGTGGTAGAAATAGATAGTAAAAAGAGAATATAACTACATCTTTTGGATTACAGGGCACAAACTGCTCCAATGATTAGCCCTTATTCTTGCTAATTTAAGACTGTTATTCAGCTTTTCAAAACTGGAAGGACTTAAACTGGAAGGGTCACATTACAACCTTCAGGAACCTGTTCAATAGGAAAGTAAATAAAGGTTGATAGGAGAGCTTTTGGACTGAAGGGGTTAGGGACAGGCTTCATTAAGCCATTCTTGTTACCTTTAAACTATGTTAATCAGCATAGGGGAGACTTTTCAAACTTAGAGTCCCATATGACATTCTTTAACATGTGTAGGAGAGACACTGGATAAAGCCTGATTGGAGATATAGTATATTGAACTGGAAGGACTGCATACCTTACATCCTTCATTAACCATTGCTGCTATAAATAAGAATTATCATACTGAAGGTAATTACTAGCAGCCTTCATTAACATATTACTGTACTGTAATTAGGAGAGAGGTTTCATAAGTTGATTGGAAGTCAGGAGACATCAGGAATATACCATTACTGTTGAGGGGGATGAATTTGTGTGTAGGCTATGATATAGGAAGCATATCTCAGAATATGGATGTACAAGGTTAATCATATCTTGTATAGTACTTACACTTTCAGATTTGATAGCTTTTCCTTTTGTAATCTTTACTGAATGATGCAATCAGTTCATGATTACACATTATATAATCTCAGACTTCATCTGTGTCATTGTAGTTGGCTCACCTTGACAAATTTTAGTCCTTCTGCTGCTTAGTTCCTGTATCTAAGTGGCAGAATAAGACAGTATTATGGTTTTGCATCCTCCCCATAGATCTTCATTGTGATTTGCATGATAATCTAGTCTTTATCTCTAGAAACAGCTCAGCATTCAAGGTGGAGAGATGCCAGGTTTTTGTCAGTTTAGGGTGGACATGTAGTCTATATGGTTTGTCTTTATTGTTTTATGTATTCGTTATTATTATTATTATTCTTTTTTACTGTGGATCAAATTTAGCGATTCATCTCTTCCGTTTATAAATCGGTACAACAGATAGGCTTTCATTCTCAGAGTATGACCACTGAGTACTGTACTGTCTTCCTGTGCAGTGTATATTTTGTCATTTGTACTCTCATTATAAGGTTCATTAAAGAATTTGTATCATATGTTTAGTTTCTGTGTCACTCAGTGTGTTAAGTTTATGTAATATATGGTTAATCGTTTAAGTCCTGCCGTTAGATAGCAGCCTAAGTTCCAGTTTTTACTTTCTCCCTTTATATAAGTAGCAACTGCTCTATATTCTTTCCATAGCACTTGTTCATGATTAGCATTAAACTGCAGGCTAAGGTATTCCAAGTAGCTCAGGAAATTTCGAAATATCTCCTTCTAAAGGGACATTAATAGGTACATGACAATTTAGTTTAGTCTGTGCATGATAGTTCAATTTCCCATTTTTTGTAACAAAAAAATAAAATACAGTAGAAGTTTTAGCCGGTAACCTAATGGGGGCGCGGTAGCATGGTCAGTATGGTGCTGGCCTGCTGATCAGGAGGACCCGGGTTCAATTCCCGGTGGGATAGAGGTTTCTTTAAAATGTGGCTGAGGGAAGCCTGCGTAGCAGACTTTCCTTAAAACCACAAGGCCCCTTACTTACACTTCAGCTCACACACACCAAGACATTTACACACACTACTACATACATACATCAAGACACACACACGACACGTACATAGCCACAGCCACCACACAGTAGACGCACCACACACACACACACACACACACACAGAGGGTGGGACACAGACACACCACAGGCAGACAGTAGACGCACCACACACACACACACACAGGGTGGGACACAGGCAGACAGTAGACGCACCACACACACACACACAGGGTGGGACACAGGCAGACAGTAGACGCACCACACACACACACACACAGAGGGTGGGACACAGGCAGACAGAGAGGGACATATACAAAACACAGGGAGTGAGAGAGGAGGGGGTTTTATTAAAAAGTCCAATTTTGGTATACCTCCTGTGGCAAAATTGATATAGCCCCCCCTTTAATATTTTTGGGATATTTTCATTTAGTGCCCACCAGGCCCCAGACCAACTCGGCTGAACCAAATTGTCTGGCGTCAGCTGGAACATGATATACCAGAGTTATGCCGGTCATGCGGGGGTTAATGGTGACGGTGTAGTAACTGTCAGGCTCCTATGACTCACTCAGCCGAACAAAATCGTCTGTCAGCTGGAATGGAATACTAGAGTTGTCCCAAGCACCAGAGGGTTAAGAATCTTAACCCCCTGAGTGATGCTCGGGACAACTCTAGTACCCCATTTCAGCTGACTCAGACGATTTTATTCGACTGAGTGAGTCATAGGAGCCTGACAGTGTCAATACCGTCACCATCAACCCCCTCACGACCGACATAACTCTAGCATCATGTTCCAGCTGACGCTAGACAATTTGGTTCAGCCGAGAGAGGATCCTAGGATCCTGAGAGACACTATAACATCACAAACAAAATACAAAATGCCTTCCCTTCATCTTGAACGTACTATAATTCATTTACATTAAGTAAGCTCGTATTTTCGTATTTTTGCAGCTGTTTCATGTATCTTAGTTAAAAGAAAAATTCTACGAGTCGGTGAATAAAACCAACACTTGTAGACGAAGAATAAAATTACCAAACAGTAACGGTGGACACTGCCACCATCTTCAGTGGTCAAGATAGTGAGAGGGAGTGACATACTGACCATACAAGGGTTCCTTTTTATGCGTGTGTGTGTGTGGAAGGGTGGGGCAAAGGTGAGGTGGGGTGGGGTAGATTGTAAGCGGGATTAACCCAAGAGGGGATTTTGGGGGGACATTACCGGCCAGATCAGGTGTAATTCCTATCTGACCTTACCTGTGTCGTAGCAGGAAGGGACATGTCTCTTCCTGCTACGACACAGGTAAGGTCAGATAGGAATTACACCCGACCTGTCCGGTAATGTCCCCCTCAAAATCCCCCTTGGGTTAATCCCCGCTTACAATCTACCCCACCCCACCTCACCTTTACCCCACCCTTTCACACACACACATGCATAAAAAGGAACCCTTCTATAGTCAGTATGTCACTCCCTCTCACTATCTTGACCACTGAAGATGGTGGCAGTGTCCACCGAAACTGTTTGGTAATTATATTCTTCGTCTACAAGTGTGGGTTTTATTCAGCGTCTTTGATTATCTCGCAAGAGTGATTCATCCAGCCAATACTACGAGCTCTGTATCTTTTCATAGCCCTTCTTCGTGACTAGCATCGTATTCTAGTTATCTATAGTTACAACTGAGCATTCAAGTTGGAGGGATCACAAGTTTAAGCAATTACAGTAAACAAACAAACAAAAAGCAAGTGTCGTCCTCTTGACCTCTCGTCTTCGCAGGAATGCAGCGGTGGCGCCATCTTGTGCGTGGAATGCGTGAAGTGCAGGCTCTGAGTGGAAGGAGCACGGAGCCACGGGAGACTTAATAATATTCGCTGGTCAGCCAGTCTAGAAGCCTGGGACATTTGCCTGAAATAATAATAATAATAATGATAATAGAAATAACAACAAAACCAGTCATATACATAATTCAATACCTTAGTCACTCGATCTGTCCATTCCGCCCCTTCAGTATGAGGACGCATTTCTCTGTAAGCTATTTTTTCTAACATGGGAGGTTCTGATACGTTTGATTGAGCCTATCCATAAGACTCCTCTAAAGCTGAGTAAATGCCTCTGAAAGTTGCAAAATATAAAACGTCTATATGATATAAAAACCTTTATTCAATTCTCCGGGACTCGATCTGTGGCGCCTCTTAGAACAAGTGCTGACGTCATGTTTACACTTTTGCTACCTTTAGACGATTTCCTGGAGCTTTAAAGAAACCCTCTCGGGATGATGGGACAGACACAATAACCCCCCTTCAGACAGAGAATGACTTTAGTTACTTTGTTCTAGGTAATCGGACGATTTTATTCGGCTTTAGGAGATCCCCTTCGTAGTGAAGGGGTTGATGGTGACTGTATCTAACCCCTTCAGTGGCCGAAATTTCTCTTCCAGAGTTGAAGAAAATCGTCTTGGAGGAAGAAAGATGAAAATGGAAAAAAATGTTAATGTGGGACAATGAGTTAGGTAAGACTGGTTTGGTTAAGGTAGGGTAGGGATGGGATTCGGTTGTGGCAGGGGTGGTGGGTAAAGCGCGTTGGGTCGGTTATGGCCGGGTGGGGTAAGGTTGGGTTAGTTTTGCAGGCGGCGTAGGATTGGGCCGGTTTTGGCAGGGTGGGGTAGGGACTGGGTCGGTTATGGCAGGGGTGTGATAGGCATACGGCCTTCGGTTTTGGCAGGGTGGGGGTAGCGTTGGGTCGGTTTTTTGGCCGGGTGGGGTAGGATTGAGTTTTTTTTGCAGGGTGAGTAAGTTGGGTTGGGTCGGTTTTTGGTAGGGTGGGGTAGGGTTGGATCGGCTTTGCAGGGGTAAGGGGTAGGGGTTGGGTCGGTTTTGGCAGGATGGGGTAGGACTGGGTCGGTTTTGGCAGGGTGAGGTAGGGATTGTGTCGGTTATGTTTTGGTTGGTTTTGGCAGCGTGGGTTAGGATTTGGTCGGTTTTGGCAGAGTGGGATTTGATTGGGTCGGTTTTTGCAGGGTGGGGCGTAGGATTGGGTCGGTTTTTGCAGGGTGAGGTAGGATTACTGGGTCGGTTTGGACAGGGTGTTAGGACTCCATATTATAATTACAAATCATAATAGTTCCGTCATATCCAACGCCTATTTCACTCAGTTATACTACAGTGTCTCATCAGATTTGGGGGGTTCTTCTCTACGATTTTTGTTCTTCCCCTGCTTAGTTCAGCGTCCTGTAGTTCATTCCTATGACCCTTGGCTTCTCCTTTTTATTTTTATTTTTTTTATGTGGTGGAGCGCAGGTGCACGAGGCTTTGACCACCATTATTCCAGAATATTTAAGGGTAGGCCACCAAACGACGCCCTGGTAACGCTCCTACACGTCAAAACATCTGTCCACCTCTGGGACTTGGAACTGCGGAGCGCTGGACGCTGAGCTCCCGGTCTGCGGATGTCACTTCTTTAACACTTTGTTAGCTTCTGACGATATCCTACAGTTTCAGAAAACCCTCTTAGGATGACGGGACAGAAATCATGTAACCCTTCAGACCAAGAACGATTTATTTGGGCTTTGTCCTTAGCTGACCGCACGATTTTATTCAGCTCTAGGGAGATCCCCTGACAGAGAAGGGGTTGATGCTGACTGTATTCTAACCCCTCAAATTCAAAATTCCTCTCCAGAGCTGAAGAAAAATCGTCTGGAGAAAGAATGTGAAGAAAAACTGAAGAAAGAATTAGAGTGAAAAATGAGTTAGATAAGATTGGTTTGGTTAGGGCAGGGTAGGGTTGGGTCGGTTATGCCAGGGTGGGGTAGGGTTGGGTCGGTTTTGGCAGGGTGAGGTAGGAGTGGGATAGTTTTGGCAGGGGTGGGGTAGGGACTTGGATGGTTTTTGCAGTGGGGTGGGGTAGGATTGGGTCACCGGTCTTGGCAGGATGGGGTAGGATTGGGTCGGATATGGCAGGGTGGGGTACGATCGGGTCGTTTTGGGCTGGGTGGGGGGTTGGGTTGGGTCGGATATGGCAGGGTAGGGTAAGATCGGGTCGGTTTTGGCAGGGGGGGGTAGTGATTGGGCTCGGTTTTGGCAGGGTGGGGTAGGATTGGGTCGGTTTTTGGCAGGGTAGGGTAGAGATGGGTCGGTTTTGGCAGGGTGGGGGTATGGGATTGGGTCAGAGTTGGCAGGGGTGGGATAGGAATGGCTCAGTTTTGGCTGGGTGGGATAGGTATGGGTCGGTTTTGTCAGGGTGCGGAAGGGTTGGGTCGGTTTTGGCAGAGTAGTTGGTTAGGTTTCGGGGTTGGTTTTGGCAGGGTGGGGCAAGATTGGGTCGGTTTTGGCAGGGTGGGGTATGATTAGGGTCTGAAGTTTTGGCAGAGTGGAGTAGAATTGAGTTAGTTTTGTGTAGGGTGGGGTAGGGTTTGCTCGGTTTTGCAGAGTGGGGTAGGATTGGATCGGGTTTTTGGCAGTGGTGGTGGTAGGGATTGGGTCGGTTTTGGAAGGGTGAGGTAGGGATTGGGTCGGTTTGGACAGCGTAGGGGTAGGTGGTGGGTCGGTTTTGGCAGGGTGGGCAAGGATTGGGTCGCATTTGGCAAGGTGGGGTAGAATTGGGTTGGTTTTGGCAGAAAGTAGGGTAGGGATGGGTCGGTTATGGCAGGGTAGGGTCGGTTTTGGCCGGGTGAAGTAGGGATGGGGTCGGTTTTGACAGGGTGGGGTAAGATTGGGTCTTTGTTTTTGGCTGGGTGGGAAAGGATTGGTCGGGTTTGGCAGGGTGGAATAGGACTGGGTTGGTTTTGGCAGGGGTGGGGTAGGATTGTGGGTCGGTCTTGACAGGGTGGGGTAAAGTTGGGTTGGTTTTGGCAGTATGGGGTAGTGGGGATGGGTGAGTTGCGTTTTGGGGAGGGTAGGATAGGTTATGGCAGGGGTAAGATAGGGCTGGGTGGTGGTGGACTGGGTAGGGTAGGGCTGGGTACGGTAGGTGTAGGGCTGGGTAGGGTAGGGGTAGGCTGAATCAGGGTAGTGTAGGGTACAGCGGAAGAGTGGTGGGTATAACTGCCGTTTCCAACGCCTATTTCACTCAGTTATACTACACCGTCTCATCAAATTTGGGGCGATCTTCTCTACGATTTTTGTTCTTCTCCGCTTAGTTTAGTCCCTTTAGTTCATTCATGACCCTTGGCTTTCCTTTTTTTTTTTTTTTTAAAGAGGTGGAGCGCAGGGGCATCGAGGTTAGACCACTCAATAGTCCAGAATATTAAAGGGTAGACCACCAAGCTACGCCTCTGGTATCGTCTACATTTCAAAACATCTGTCCTACACCTCTGGGACTTGAACCGCGGAGCCCCTGGACGCAGAGCTCTCGGTTTGCGGATGTCACTTCTTTACTCTCTTGCTAGCTTTCCGACGATAATCCTACAGCTTCAGAAAACCCTCTTAGGATGACGGGACAGAATCGTTTAACTTGGTGCTGGAGTTCTTGCCTGTGTACTCTGTTCCATGTCTTTGGGAACTAGAGTATAGCATTGTATGCTTTCTTGCATACTTTACTTTTTCTGTGATATTGTATTTTAGTCATCGTTTAACTTTGTGCTGGGAGTCTACTGTGTACTCTGTTCCATGTCTTTGGGAACTAGAGTATAGCATTGTATGCTTTCTTTGCATACTTTACTTTTTCTGTGATATTGTATTTTAGTCATTTGTAATACCATAAAGGGCAAAGTAAAGTTGATATACAGTTGATTCTTTTATTATCTTTAGTGTTTTACAATGAGTTTACAATGTTACAATACATTTACAAAGTATACAAGTAGCAAATGGCAGCAGCTGTTTGGTTACTTCTGGCAGAAGATCTTATATATCAAAGTATAAGTATCTCAAAGTATATCACAAAAGTATTGGACTAGAGCAAATGTTCTCAAGTTATTATCAAAGTATATCAGTTAAATACGGGCAAGATACCTTTAGCAATTAATATTATGTAGTAGGTTCTATGTCTATCTCCAACTCGCTCCCTAGTTCTACTCGCCTCCTCTACCCTCTCTCCATCACGCTCACTCTAGAACGACAGAAAAAGAAACAAGCGCATAAAAAAGTAAAGGTGGGGAAGAGAAAGAAGCACTAAAGCAGACAGACACTAACAGACAGACACACCATCCCAGCACGTTCGGCTGCGCTGAGGACAGGCAGACAGGACAGACGGAGAGGAAGATGGAAGTGGAAGGAAGTCACTCCCTTCCTCCCGCCTCCCCCCACCCCACCTCTCCTCCCCAGAGACTCCACCTACCCGCCACACCCAGCCTAGCATGCTGGGAACTAACACACACACACACACACACACACACACACACACACACACACACACAAAAGCACGCACACACAATCACACCCTAAAAAGGAAAATACAAAGAAAAATACAATCTGTCACCTGTCCCGTCTGGCGCTCCGATCTCCCTGCAGGCTCTCCGGTCTCCCCTGGTCTCTCGGCCGTCTCTGTCTCTCCCTCGCAGCCGTCTCTGCATCGCCTGGGGAAATACAGGAACATCAAAGGTGCCTAAGGAATGCAATGCCTACCAGAGTAAAGCTATACAGGTGCCACCACAGCTGCTGCTACTCTCCCTACCACATCACCTATCAGTACAAGCTACAACACACGCTGCACCAGTTCCTCTGCAGGGTTTGCCATGTTCTCGAGCTGCCATCTCGTCGTCTACAGCTGCCATTTCTTCCGTAGTTGCCACCCCTTTTTCTGAGGTTGCCATCTCGTCTACAGGGGCTGCAGCTTCGCCTTCCCCCTCGCATGCAGTTGCCATCTCGCTGGCCAGGGTTGACATCTCGTCCTTCGTCGTTTCCATCGATTTCTGTGGAGCAAATATCACTCAGGCCAAAGTACGCACTATGTGCTACTGCTGAGCCTATGTCCCGTATTCTGGGTGGCATAGGAGACTTCCGGAGCGCATTTCCCTGAGAGATTTATTTTCCATAACACCAAACATTATATTGCAAACTTACGTCAATGTCTTCTAACCCCAACTTGGCACCCAATTCCTTCCCCATTCCACACATCCTTCCTTTAAGTTCTTCACAGCCATACTGTACCATCACCTCACCCACACTACCACCACCATTAACCACACTCCACCACAACCACACTCCATCGTAATACAACCACCAGCATAACACTATCACCACTACCACAACTACGTACTACCACCACCATCACAACCACACACCACCACCACCAACACCGCTGACATCATCACCATCACAACCACCACACAGTTATCAGTGCTCTCGTGCAAAATTTGTCTGCGTGAGAGAGAGAGAGAGAGAGAGAGAGAGAGAGAGAGAGAGAGATTTGTGCGTGTGTGTGTGTGTGTGTGTGTGTGTGTGTGTGTGTGTGTGTGTGTGTGTGTGTGTGTGTGTGTGTGTGTGTGTGCGTGTGTGTGTGTGTGTGTGTGTGTGTGTGTGTGTGTGTGTATGTGAAAATCACTCTTTTAACAATAAACACAATGCATGACTAAGTGTACGATGTGAGAAAAGCTCAGAAAAAAATATTTCACATTTCAAAAAGTTTAAAAATGGTTCAAATACCTTTTACTCTGGGGGAGAAAGTTATTATTTCCCACTCCTGTTCTCTCGTGTCGGTGTAAATATCATTTGCTTGCCTGGCCGTGTAAATATCCTCTGCCTGCTTGGTCAAAGTGCGAAAATCCTCTTCTTTCTTCGTGTCAACGGAAAAATTCAACCTGAGAGGTGGAGAGCAGAGGTGTGAGGGTAGGGGAGGCTTTCTGATTGGTAGCAGGGTGATGGGAGGGGGGTAGAAGGAAAGAGGTGGGGGGTAGAAGGAAGAGGTGAGGGGGTAGGGAAGAGGTGAGGGGGAAGGGAATAGTTGTGCGGTAGGGAAGAGGTGTGGGGTAGAGAACTGATTGGGGGGGTTGAGGGAAGAGATGAGGGGGTAGAGGGAAGAGGTGAGGGGGTAGAGGGAAGAGGTGAGGGGGTAGAGGGAAGAGGTGAAGGAGTAGGGAAGAGGTGAGAGGGTAGAGGGAAGAGGTGAGGGGGTAGAGGGAAGAGGTGAGGGGGTAGAGGGAAGAGGTGAGGGGGTAGAGGGAAGAGGTGAGGGGGTAGAGGGAAGAGGTGAGGGGGTAGAGGAAAGAGGTGAGGGGGTAGAGGAAAGAGGTGAGGGGGTAGAGGAAAGAGGTGAGGGGGTAGAGGGAAAAGGTGAGGGGGTAGAGGGAAAAGGTGAGGGGGTAGAGGGAAGAGGTGAGGGGGTAGAAGGAAAAGGTGAGGAGGTAGGGAAGAGGGGAGGGGGTAGGGAAGAGGGGTGGGGGTAGAGGGAAGAGGGGAGGGGGTAGAGGGAAGATGGGAGGGGGTAAGGAAGATGGGAGGGGGGTAGAGGGAAAGAGGTGGAGGGGGTAGAGACTAGGGGAGGGGGTAGGGAAGAGGGGAGGGGGTAGGGGAGAGGGGGGAGGGGGAAGAGGGGAGGGGGTATAGGGAAGAGGTGAGGGGGTAGAGGGAAGAGGTGAGGGGGTAGGGACGAGATGAGGGGGTAGGGAAGTGTTGAGGAGCTTGGGAAGAGGTGAGGGGGTAGGGAAGGGGGGAGGGGGGAAGAGGGAGGATGTGTGGGGGCAGGGAAGAAGTGGGGGTAGGGAAGAGCTGAGGGGCAGGAGGGAAGAGAGGCGGAGGGGTAGAAGGAAGAGGTGAGGAGGTGGCGGGAAGAGGTGAGGATATAAGGAAGAGGTGAGGATATAAGGAAGAGGTGAGTGATATAAGGAAGAGGTGAGGGGGTAGTGAAGAGGTGAGGGGGTAGAGGGAAGAGGTGAGGGGGTAGGGAAGAGGTGAGGGGGTAGGGAAGGGGGGACTGGAGTAGCTGTTATAGAGAAGGGTGGAGTTTAGAGATGGTGCATACAATTAGCCACTGCTACAACGCAAATCACAAAAATCTACCTCTTGGAAATATATCAGTGTGGTTGTTTGTAAATGTTGGCAAACTTAACAATGGTATTTAACATATTTTCCATCGGCTGGTGAATTAGCAAGGAGTGCTTGGGACTTTTTCATAAACCTCAGGGCACCTTTTGAAATAAACAGATGTTAACCAGGATTATTGTATCTCCCTTGCTGGACGGGTGTGTGAATAATGAACCTATTTTCTAGTAGGGATTGTCACCGAAAAAAATAGCCTTCTTTATACTCCAAGAGCACCAGCATTGTCCACAGCTGGTGTCAAACTGGAATTGCTTTACCGTGTAAATATGTAGTTATAATACGTCCACAGCTACGTCATCCAATAAAGTGCGTACACGAATTAT
The DNA here is from genome assembly GCF_032717465.1 of Coenobita brevimanus. Lineage (NCBI taxonomy): Eukaryota > Metazoa > Arthropoda > Malacostraca > Decapoda > Coenobitidae > Coenobita > Coenobita brevimanus. The sequence continues at coordinate 44,952,249 of NC_137021.1, forward strand.
TTCTTTGGCAATTTCTTGGGAGGGTGGGGGTACTGCCAATCTTCACCCCCTCCCCCATAGTTCACACAAC